>NC_083223.1:4188709-4335575 GCF_032191835.1 Heteronotia binoei
GGGAACAGAATTCAAACCGTAGTTCAGACCCCGTCCTGTGGCGTTGAGGCAGGCATGGTGGCGGCAGCTGGCCTCGGCGATCGCGGGGGGGAACCGGTAGGAATCCTCGTTGATCCTGTAAGTCGATGCACAAAAGAGAAGGTAAGGCTTCACGGAACAAAATGGCGGATCCCGTCAGGAACGAGTCAGTTGTAGCTTGGCAGTGTTCCCTCTAAGCTGAGTTAGTGTGAGCTAGCTCACAAATTTTTGGCCTCCGGCTCACACATTCTTGTCTTTGCTCAGTGTTATATCTTGAAACATAAGCTAATGTACCACATGGCGACCGCTACAGAGGCGACCCAGGGAAACCAACGGGTCCCTGGATGTAGCTCGCTAGACGCCCCGCCCATCAAGATCTGTGGCGGGAAGTTTGACTGGCCAGGTTTGGACTGGTTGGACTGGGAGGCAGTTCCGGGGAATGTATATAAGCGGGACTCGACCCGCGTGTTCTCTCTCTTGTAATGTACCACTGAATAAAGCATGTTGCCTTTAAAACATCTCGTCACTCAGTACATTACACTCAGGAAAAATAGCCCCAGAGCAAACTGTTTTATGCAGCAGCTCACAACTTTAATGCCAGTAGCTTACAAAGTAGAATTTTTGCTCACAAGACTCCATGGTTCAGAGGGAACATTGCTGGGCACTGCTGTTTGTTTTGCTGGTATTACCCTTGCTCATTAATGATCTGTTAGTATCATGTTGTTGCCTTTTGCATTTAGGGTAAAAAGGTAAAAGGTAAAGGTGGTCCCCTGTGCAAGCACCAGTCGTTTTTGATTCTAGGGTGACGTCGCTTTCACAACGTTTTCACGGTTTGCCATTGCCTTCCCCAGTCGTCTACGCTTTCCCCCCAGCAAGCTGGGGACTCATTTGACCGACCTCGGAAGGAGGGAAGGCTGAGTCAACCTCGAGCCGGCTACCTGAACCAGCTTCCGCTGAGATTAAACTCAGGTCGTGAGCAGAGAGTTCACACTGCAGTACTGCAGCTTTACCACTCTGCTCCACGGGGTTCATTTCAACCAGGATAATGAAAACCCCTAATATTACAAACTTTGGCTCCAGAAGTAGAGTTGCCAATCCCCAGGTGGGGGCAGGGGATCCCCTGGTTTGGAGGCCCTCCTCCTGCTTCAGAGTCATCAGAAAGCAGGGTGTGGGTGTGGGGACAAAATGTCTGGTGGGTGCTCCATTATGCCCTATGCAGAGCTATTCCCATAGGGTATAATGGAGAATTGATCCCTGAGTATCTGGGGTCCTGGGGGGCTGTTTTTTGAGGTAGAGGCACCAAAGTTGCAGCATAGCATCTAGTGCCTCTCCCTAAAACACCCTCCAAGTCTCAAAAAGATTGGGCCAGGGAGTCCAATTCTATGAGCCCCCAAAGAAGGCGCCCCTATCCTTCATTTCCAAAGGAGGGAAGGCATTTGAAGGTGTGTCCCTTTAAATGTGGTGTCCAGAACTCCCTTTGGAGTTCGATTATGCTTGTCACAACCTTGCTCCTGGCTCCACCCAATGTCTCCTGGCCCCACCCCCAAAGTCTCCTGGCTCCACCCCCAAAGTCCCCAGATATTTCTTGAATTGGACTTGGCAACCCTACCAGAAGAGGGGAAGGAAGAATGTGACCTTGAGTTACAACTCTGCGGAGGCCCCACCCCTCTCCAAATCCTTCCCTCCCCAGACTCCGCCCCCCAAATCTCCAGGTATTTCCCACCCCAAAGGTGGCAACCGTAGACAATGGGGACATGTATAGACTACCTGTAATCCCAGGGAGAGAGAGATCTGTCCCCGACATCTTGAGGCCTGTCGTGGCTTCGGTTTGTGGGAATGATTTGTAGCAGAACTCTGACGCTGTCAGGGAACTTGGAGTCTTTGTGAGTTGGACAGTTCTCACTCTGAAGTTCACTGGAAATCTGCTTGATCTTTTTGGAGTTTATTGCTCTTCCGTAGACTGAATTAATCAGCACCAGCATCAGCAAGAACCACTGGATCTGAAAGGGGGAAGGCAAGATTTGGGATGTACTTTGCGGAACAACCTCTTGGTCTTTGCAGAGGGTCTTTGCAAAATGACCCCTCGGACATAAATTAGCAAAAGCGGCCGTCAGAAACGGGTAAGAGACATCAAAATACCTCTGTCAATAACGTGTTGAATTGTTGCATTATTGTGTCGTATGGCTCAGAACAATTTATGCTAAAGGGCTTTTTCTGCTTTTCCTCTGTGATTTTAGAATCAAGAATCATAATGGAATTGAAAATATAATTGGAAGACTCTAGTGTTTTTGGCAAAAACTGTAACACTGTCAATTGTATTGCTGTGGAAATCTTAAATAAAGTTGTTGGGAAATGGGGGGGGGGGAATCATAATGAAAATTTGAGCGCTGGGCTAGAAATGGTGATCAGCAATTAAAACTCGGGGTGCTAGGATTCAAATGTTGCACTTCAGTCCTTCTTGCTTAGTAGCAGAGTATGGAAATACATGCTAGCTAGGAGGTTCTCTTACTTTGCCCACACAGGGGACAGCTAGTTCACTCATTGATACAATGAACTAGTTCTGCTTTTATCACATTTCTTCCTACAAGAGCCGCAGCCTTGGTGAGGTTCTGCTGAAGATCCAGTTAATAAGCAAGCTCAGTGCAAGTGCTAGAAAGAGCACAGCCTTCTTGGGGGTTGCCCTAAAATTCATTGCATTCCATATGTAAATATATATATATCACTGCTGGTTTTGGGGAGAAAATAACCTGTATATTGCAAAGGGTTGTCCACATGGAAATAACCATCTTGCATCCACAGTTAGTTAAGACTAGCCTTATCCTCAAGGCTCAAAAGAAAGTCCAGAATATATATATATATATTTAAGTAGTTCACATCTACTGTAGTAGGGGCAGCGACCAGCTGCAGAGAATTTGGGGTACGGGATAAAAATGCGTACTTTAAAAAAAATCTTGCATGCAGAAGGAAGACTTCTAGCATAATAAACTAATGAACTAAGAGCTAAATTCCCCGAAGAAATGTGCATGTACTCAAAAGCTTATACCCCAAATAAAACTTTGTTGGTTTTAAAGGTATCACTGGACTCAGTCTGAAGCTCCGCTGCAGGCCAACACAGTTATCCACCTGAATCTAAAATCGCCTCTGCGTGTGTGTGTTTATATTGACAAAAGCAGAAACTCAAAGGTGAAGGTGCAAAGATAAAAAGAATAACCAAATGTCAACCCCTATTGTATTCCTGTTAGCAAACATTCTTGCTCTTAAGAAGCCGGTGTTAGTTATGAACAAGGTAACATAACATTATTAAGCTTGTAATAGGTTCAGGTCGGCAGCGGTTTTGGTCTGAAGCAGTAGAACGAAGTAGGAGCCCAGTAGCACCTTTAAGACCAACCCAGTTTTATTCCGAATGTAAGCTTTCGTATGCATGCATATGTCCAATGAGGGAATGGGGTACAGTGAGCAGAACTAAATATAACTGGTGGGTCGTGGTTAAGAATGTTAAGTGATACAAAGTTATCCAGTGGCAAAATAGTGTAATAAACAAGCTGAAAGACCATTTGGTCTGGATAGCATTTGTGTGGGAAACCAATAAAAGGTAATGCAAGTTGCCTGTTAATTGCTCTTGCTACAAGTCTAGGTAAAACAAAAGGACATGTATTTCCTAGCGATGTTCTTGTCCACCTAATTTGCTTTTTAACATGTAGCATACATTACAAACATCCTTCTATACATTATAAACATCATTCTGGTTCGCTATTAGAAAAAAAAAGGATACATTAAAATATAGTAAAAATGGGTTAAGTATATGTAATGAGATAAACAGCCAATATCCCTTATTTGAGTATGTCAGTACAAAAAAACATTCTGATACACTATTCTAAAAGAGAAATACATTGGAATACTGTGGATACATAGCTATACTCAGTGAGGGTAATTAACAGGCAACTTTTATTACCTTTTATTGGTTTCCCACACAAATGCTATCCAGACCAAATGGTCTTTCAGTTTGTTTATTACACTGTTTTGCCACTGGATTCTAACTTTGCATCACTTTACATTCTTAACCACGACCCACCAATTATATTTAGTTCTGCTCACTGCACCCCATTCCATTGTCTGAAGAAGTACACATGCATATAAAAGCTTACATTCTGAGCAAAACTTGGTTGGTCTTAAAGGTGCCACTTGACTCCTGCTTTGTTCTAAGCGTTTTAATGTTATTGAATGTCTATGCATATCTTATTGACCATCTATGTGCACTTACCAGCGAGGAAGATCTCTTACGACTCCTTGCCATTGTCTCGTTTCTGAGATACTTTTTCTCCTTGGTGCTGTCAGTATCTTTGTGCCTTAAAACGTATTCCTGAGCCCGGCTGCTGCCTCCTTTTATACTTACGAAATCACAGCCTTCTTTTCCATCGCAGAGCAAGAGATGGCTTTCCTACTCTGGGTTGTGGTTCTAGGGCAGATGCGGCTGACATGAGCTCAATTTTTTTTTTCTGCACCACTTCCTCCCAAACGTTATCTCGGTCCACGAGGGGGCAGGAAAAGATAATGTGTGTGCCCGCTATCTAGTCACGGGGGATCTAGTCCAACCGATTGGTTTGAACGCAAGACAGATGACCTACAAGACAAAAGAGTTTATTTTAAGAACTCACCCGATCAGCATTTTGCTGTGCAGGTGACAGCCCACGGTCCATTCCAACAAGCTTTATCTGTTGCAATTTATTATTTATATATTTCATTTATTTTGCAAAATGTGCATCCCACCCTTCGGCCCCTCACAAGGGCCCCCACCAAGGTGGCTAACAAAATAAAACCTGTGCAATAAAACCAGGGTTTAAAACCATCAACCCCTTTAACCCATCGTTACAACAATGAATACCAGAGCTAAAATGCATACATACCTATTGCTAAAAGGTAAAGGTAGTCCCCCTGTGCAAGCACCAGTCGTTTCCAACTCTGGGGTGACGTCACACCACCATGTTTTCACGGCAGACTTTTTGTGGGGTGGTTTGCCCTTACCTTCCCCAGTCATCCACACTTTCCTCTCAGCAAGCTGGGGACTCCTTTGACTGACCTCGGAAGGATAGAAGGCTGAGTCAACCTGAGCCGGCTACCTTCCGCCGGGATCAAACTCAGGCCATGAGCAGAGCTTGGACTGCAGTACTGCAGCTTCCCACTCTGCACCACGGGGCTATCCCTAGGAAGATCTAAATCAGTCTAGATCAGAGTTTACGACTGATGTGACTATGGATGGGCAGGAACACACATTTGATAGATGCATTTGAGATCCTTACATTGGCATCTTCCTATGGGAACTGTCCTGGGCGTTTTTTGTATCAGGAACTCCTTTGCATATTAGGCCGCACCCTCCCGATGTAGCCAATCCTCCTGGAGCTTACAGTAGGCCCTGCACTAAGAGCCCTGTAAGCTCTTGGAGGATTGGCTACAGGGGTGGAATTTTAGCAGCAGCTCCTTTGCATGTTAGGCCGCACCCCCCTGATGTAGCCAGTCCTCTGGAGCTTACAGTAGGCCCTGTAAGAAGAGCCCTGTAAGCTCTTGGAGGATTGGCTACACTAGAAGGGTGTGGCTTAATATGCAAAGGAGGGTAGGGTTAGGATCCAACCCACCTCCTGCAATGGTGCTTGGCCAGTTTGTTTTTGTTGTGATCTTTATAAGTTCATTGGGGCTGGCTGACATTTGCAGAGGAATGAAGAAGCTCCTTTCTTCAGTAAAGCTCCCCCATAGGGCAGGGGTGTCAATCTCATTTGTTATGAGGGCCGAATCTGACATAAAAGAGACCTTGTAGGGCCGGGCCATGAGTGTATCTGTTGAAGATTAGGTAGCAGAGATATAAACTTTATAAGGGACACAAACAAACACAATTAAAGATTTCTTTCTTTTTTTTAAAAGAAACTTAAAACATGCTTAAAACGTTAGCACGCGTTGGTTTTAAAGGTGCTTTCTTTTTATTTCTCCCATGGGATCCAGGGAACTGAGCTAAGGAAGCTCTGGCTCTTTCCTTCCTTCCCTAGAGGACCAGGAGGGAGAGGAACCTCAGCCAATAGAAGGAAGAGAGGCTTGGCTCAGTAGCTGTGTTGTGCAATTAGGAGAGCCTGGCAAAGCAAGCTCTGCCTCCCCAAGGGAAGAGCCTCAGCCAATGGAGGAAATCGAGGTTTTCCTCTGCAGCTCCTGTGCAGTTGAGCATTGCCAGGCAAAGCAAGCTGTGACGCAGAAGGAAGTGAGAGAGAGGAAGAAGGAAGTAGATGACAGCCAGTTGCTCGAGGGCCTGATAGGAGCCTTCCGGAGGCTGCATGTTTGACGCCCTTGCCGTAGGGTTTCCAGACCCTCTGGTCACTGGGGGGGGGCGGGAATGGGGGGTAGGGTACCCAGATCCAAGTTGGGAAACTCCTGGAGATTTGGGGATGGAGCCTGGGGAGGAGAGGGGAGGGACTTCAGCAAGGTATAGTGCCATAGACCCAAAGCATCCATTTTCTCCAGGGGAACTGATCTCTTGTCTTGAGAAGAGCTGTAATTCCAGAAGATCCCCAAGTTCCACTTGGAGGCTGGCATTCCCCAGGGCTTTTTTTTTTGTAGCAGGAACTCCTTTGCATATTAGGTCACATCCCCTGATGTAGCCAATCCTCCTAGAGCTTAGATAGGGTTGCCAAGTCCCCTCTGCTCATCACACTGCGCCATCGCTCGTGGCCTCTCTAGGCGTTTCTAGGGAAACTCGATGGTTTTCCTGAACGCTCTAGCCATTTGGGATGGCAAAACTCTATGGTACCTATTGTACCATAGAGTTCTCTCTCCAAAATGGCTAGTGTGTCCAGGAAAACCATCGAGTTTTCCCGGAAATACCTAGAGAGGCCGCCGCATGCCATCTCAATGATGTCACTTCTGGGTGACATCATCGTGCCGATGATGTTGGGAGAGGTTCCCCATGCCGGCCCAATGTGGCAGCCCTGAACTTAGAGGGCTTTTAGTACAGGGCCTACTGTGAGCTCCAGGAGGATTGGCTACATCAGGCAGAGCTTTTTTGGTAGCAGGAGCTCCTTTGCATATTGTTGTTGTTGTTGTTTAGTTGCACAGTCGAGTCCGACTCTTTGCGACCCCATAGACCAAGTCACACCAGGCCCTCCTGTCTTCCACCATCCTCCGAAGTCTGCTCAAATCCGTGTTAGTTACATCAGTAATGCTGTCCAGCCATCTCATCTTTTGCCGTCCCCTTCTTCTTTTGCCTTCCCTCTTTCCCAGCATCAGGATTTTCTCCAGTGAGTGCTCCCTTCTCATTTGGTGGCCAAAGTATTTGAGCTTCAGCATCTGACCTTCCAGGGAACAGTCACAGTTGATTTCCCTTAGGACTGACTGATTGGAACTTCTTGCAGTCCAAGGGACTCTCAAGATTCTTCTCCAGCACCAAATCTCAAAAGCATCTATTCTTCTGCGCTTGGCCTTCCTTATGGTCCAGCTCTCACAGCCACACATTACTACTGGGAATACCATCGCTTTGACTGTATGGACTTTTGTTGGCAGGGTGATGTCTCTCCTTTTTATTATACTCCCCTGGTTCACCATAGCTGTCCTCCCAAGGAGCAAACGTCTTTTAATTTCATGGCTACAGTCACCATCTGCAGTCATCTCAGATCCCAGAAATGTCAAGTCTGTCACGACTTCCATGTCTTCCCCTTCTATTTGCCAGGGTGTGATGGGGCTGGATGCCATGATCTTAGTTTTTTTGGTGTTGAGTTTCAAGCCTTTGCATATTAGGCCACACCAAGAGCTTCCAGGGCTTCCAGGGCTCTTCCTCCAAGAGCTTCCAGGGCTCTTAGTACAGGGCCTACTATGAACTCTTGGAGGATTGGCTACATCGGGGGTGGGAGGGGTGGCCTAATATGCAAAGGAGTTCCTGCTACAAAAAAAACCCCTGGGCATACCGATTTGCCAGATTTTAAGCTACCTGTGATGAATGAAGACAACAGAAGGGGGAGCCCTGTTCCACTATAACTGTGTCCATCGGTACACAGGGTATATTTCACCACCTTGCTTTGTGTGACTAGATTTTGCAAGTTATCTTCACGGTAAGCTTTCCTTGGCCCTGTCCTGGATGCCTTGTCTCCAGATCTCAGAAGCTAAGCAGGGTTGCTTAGGGGGTGGCCAAACTGCGGCTCAGGAGCCACGTGTGGCTCTTTCACACCTATTGTGTGGCTCCAGGAGATCGAGGAGGAACTAAATGCAGGCTTACTCTCAAGTACGTGTGCTTAGCGTTAGAACTTCAGTCAGCCTCTGAGCGCTGACCTGTAGGAGGTGACTATTTCCATCATGTGTGAAGCAGGGTAGGAGGAGGAAAAGGCTTGCAAGTTCTCCTCCTTCACCACAGAGGTCACCTGGAGAGCAAGCGTGGGGGAAGACAGCACAAGAGCTGAGGGAGCCTCTGGAAGGAGGGACACAATTAAAGAGGGCAGTGCAGGGTTCCCTCTTAGTTTCATAAGAACATAAGAGAAGCCATGTTGGATCAGGCCAATGGCCCATCTAGTCCGACACTCTGTGTCACTTAAGAACATAAGAGAAGCCCTGTTGGATCAGGCCAATGGCCCATCCAGTCCAACACTCTGTGTCACATAAGAACATAAGAGAAGTCATGTTGCATCAGGCCAATGGCCCATCCAGTCCAACACTCTGTGTCACATAAGAACATAAGAGAAGCCATGTTGCATCAGGCCAATGGCCCCTCCAGTCCAACACTCTGTGTCACATAAGAACATAAGAGAAGCCAGGTTGGATCAGGCCAATGGCCCCTCCAGTCCAACACTCTGTATCACATAAGAACATAAGAGAAGCCAGGTTGGATTAGGCCAATGGCCCCTCCAGTCCAACACTCTGTGTCACATAAGAACATAAGAGAAGCCAGGTTGGATCAGGTCAGTGGCCCATCCAGTCCAACACTCTGTGTCACATAAGAACATAAGAGAAGCCCTGTTGGATCAGGCCAATGGCCCATCCAGTCCAACACTCTGTGTCACATAAGAACATAAGAGAAGTCATGTTGCATCAGGCCAATGGCCCATCCAGTCCAACACTCTGTGTCACATAAGAACATAAGAGAAGTCATGTTGCATCAGGCCAATGGCCCATCCAGTCCAACACTCTGTGTCACATAAGAACATAAGAGAAGCCCTGTTGGATCAGGCCAATGGCCCATCCAGTCCAACACTCTGTGTCACATAAGAACATAAGAGAAGCCCTGTTGGATCAGGCCAATGGCCCATCCAGTCCAACACTCTGTGTCACATAAGAACATAAGAGAAGTCATGTTGCATCAGGCCAATGGCCCATCCAGTCCAACACTCTGTGTCACATAAGAACATAAGAGAAGTCATGTTGCATCAGGCCAATGGCCCATCCAGTCCAACACTCTCTGTCACATAAGAACATAAGAGAAGCCCTGTTGGATCAGGCCAATGGCCCATCCAGTCCAACACTCTGTGTCACATAAGAACATAAGAGAAGCCCTGTTGGATCAGGCCAATGGCCCATCCAGTCCAACACTCTGTGTCACATAAGAACATAAGAGAAGTCATGTTGCATCAGGCCAATGGCCCATCCAGTCCAACACTCTGTGTCACATAAGAACATAAGAGAAGCCAGGTTGGATCAGGCCAATGGCCCCTCCAGTCCAACACTCTGTATCACATAAGAACATAAGAGAAGCCAGGTTGGATTAGGCCAATGGCCCCTCCAGTCCAACACTCTGTGTCACATAAGAACATAAGAGAAGCCAGGTTGGATCAGGTCAGTGGCCCATCCAGTCCAACACTCTGTGTCACATAAGAACATAAGAGAAGTCATGTTGCATCAGGCCAATGGCCCATCCAGTCCAACACTCTGTGTCACATAAGAACATAAGAGAAGCCCTGTTGGATCAGGCCAATGGCCCCTCCAGTCCAACACTCTGTGTCACATAAGAACATAAGAGAAGCCCTGTTGGATCAGGCCAATGGCCCATCCAGTCCAACACTCTGTGTCACATAAGAACATAAGAGAAGTCACGTTGCATCAGGCCAATGGCCCATCCAGTCCAACACTCTGTGTCACACAGTGGCCCAAAAAATTATATATATATATACATATATATATACACACTGTGGCTAATAGCCACTGAATAATAGCCATAGCTTTTGTAGGAGCTCTGTTTACTCACCTTGGTGTCAAGGCAAAGAGAGATGCACAATGATGCAAACTGTGATCATTGATTTATATGGTACGATAGTGGGTTCAATGCAATGAAGAGGCGTGGTGGTTGTGGTCATAGTTCTTTATTAGGTGCAGCATAGCATAAGGCTGCACTCAAAGACTGACTCACTGCGCCCACAGGGCCAGCTGTATACAACTCAGGGTTCCTGCGCAAGCACGTTATTGGATCACTCAAACCAGCAGGGGGCCCGTGATTGGTGCAGGGCAGCAGGGATTTGGATCCTGCTGCCCATTGTTCCTGGGTCCCCAAGCTCAGTCCTTATGGCTCCAATGAGCCTTGCAGGAACACCCAAAGAAGTCTTCACTAAGGTCCGCAAACACAACAGGTACATGGAACAAGGAAACTGGCTGTTTCCTTCTCCCACTGGTGCAAAAAATAAAAAAAAATTCCCTGACCTTTCCCTATGCTGGTTTTATGGGGACTGTTATTCCCAGATTTTGTGTTGTGTTTTTTTTTTAAAGTCTCCTTCTAGCACGGTCATGTTATAAAGTGCACACACATATATTTTACCTTTCTGTGCACAGGAAGTATTAAGAGTTTTAATAAAGATGTATGTGTAATATTTGTTCATGTCTTGAGTACTTTGACGGGAGAGCACCAAGAAAGTCCAGGGTTGCTATGCAGAGGCAGGCTATGGCAAAAACACCTGTCTCTTGCCTTGAAAAGCTTATGGGGTCACTTGAAAACTCCATGGGGTGGCTTGACGGCACTTTCTGCCTCCAACAAGCTTTTCTTGATTGTGTTATAGCTATTTCAGGGTAAGCTGTTGCTGGTATCTCTTGCCACGTGAAAACCTTTGTGTGTGTTCTTCAGAGCGAAATACCGTGACCACAGGAAAGGGACCCAAGGACCACAGAGTGACCTATTTTCCTTTTTTCCCTAACTTAGTATTTGAAAAAAAAAATAGTGAGTATCATAGATTCATTGTGGTATTGTTTTTTCTCTGACAGGTGGTACATTAAGTGGAAATTGCTATCGAGTGCATCTTCGGCAGACATAGTACTTCGCAGTAAACATTTTCCATTTGAGGTGCTTGCATCGGCTTGATATGTTTTGGGATGGGATCTGAGATAACGGGGCAAGTCATTGAGGGGGAGCGTGCTCAGGCAATATCTTTATGAAATTAGCTCAGGGGTGTCAAACGTGCAGTTCAGGGGCCGAATCAGGCCCCCAGATGGCTCCTATCAGGCCCCCGAGCAACTGGCTGTCATCTGCTTCCTTCTCCCTCTCTCTTTCTTCCTTTTGCATCACAGCTTGCTTTGCCAGGCTTGCTCCATCGCACAGGAGCTACAGAGCAAAACCTTTGTTTTCTCCATTGGCTGAGGCTCCTCCCTTGGGGAGGAAGGGGGGGCGGAGGGAGAGCTTGCTTTACCAGGCTCTCTCAATTGCTCAGCAGAGCTACCGAGCCAAGCCTCTCTTCCTTCTATTGGCTGAGGCTCCTCCCCCTCCTGGTCCCCTGGGGAAGGAAGGAAAGAGGCAGATCTTCCTTTGCCCAGTTACAAAGAAAGCACCTTTAAGACCAATGAGTGCTTACATTTTAAGCATGTTTTAAGTTTTTTAAAAGCATATGTTTGTGTTTGTCTGTGTCCTTTATAAAGTTTATATCTCTGCTACCTAATCTTAAATAGGTACGCACCATGGCTCAGCCCGACAAGGTCTCATTTATGTCAGATCCATTCCTCATAACAAATGAGTTCAACACCCGGGAATTAGCTGCTTGCAAGCGATGCAAAAATTGACAGAATGTTATTACAGTATTCTGCATTCACCGTGTCCTCCCCATCCTGAGTTATGCTCTTTAAGGTCATCTTTATTGCCTAGTGCTTGGGTCTCATTAATATCAGTGGGACAAACCGTTGGCTCTCACTGTTAAGTTGGACACTAGCCAGGCCTGGGGATTTCAGGCAGCATTTGCTTTGGCGAAAAATTGTGTAAAATCGATTGGTCACCAAGAGAGACAGTTTGGTGTAGTGGTTAAGAGTGCGGACTCTTTTCTGGGACCCATTTCCCACTCACCTTCTGCCGCTGTCACGCTCCTCTTCTCCGCAGGGCTTTCGTCGGATTTCACACTGTCTGCCCCGGGGCTGCAACTCGCTTTGCCTTTTTTGCACGGCAAACAGAATCTGGTTTTTAGAGGATCTTGTTTGCCGCGCAAAAGAGGCGGAGCGAGTCGCAGCCCCGGGGCAGATAGTGTGAAATCTGGCGGAAGCTCCACGGAGAAGAGGAGAGTGAGAACGGCATAAGGCTAGTGGGGAATTGGTCCGGGAGAACCGGATTTGATTCCTCACTCCTCCACATGAACCTGCTGGAGTGATCTTGGGTCAGTCATAACTCTCACAGAGCTGTTCCTCTCAAGAGCAGTTATCTCAGAGCTCTCTCAGCCCCACCTACCTCGCAAGGTGCCTGTTGTGGGGAGAGGAAGGGAGGGAGATTCTCAACTGCTCCGAGACTCCAAGTCAAAGGCAGAGTATAAACCCTCCAGTCTGGTGTAGAAATTAAGTGTGCGGAATCTTATCTGGGAGAACCGGGTTTGATTCCCCACTCCTCCACTTGCAGCTGCTGGAATGGCCTTGGGACAGCCATAGCTCTCGTAGGAGTTGTCCTTGAAAGGGCAGCTGCTGTGAGAGCTCTCTCAGCCCCACCCACCACACAGGGTGTCTGTTGTGGGAGAGGAAGGTAAAGGAGATTGTGAGCCTCTCTGAGACTCTGAAAGGGCAGCTGCTGTGAGAGTTCTCTCAGCCCCACCCACCTCACAGGGTGTCTGTTGTGGGGGAAGGAGATAAAGGAGATTGTGGGCTGCTCTGAGTGATTCAGAGAGAAGGGTGGGGTATAAATCTGCAGTCATCTTCTTCCTCCCTGTCTGCCTTTAAAACACACTGCACCTGTTCATCCCAGTTTTGGGGTGTTCCACCTCCAAAGTCTCTTCCCTCCACACTTGTCTGTTGTCTTCTCTGTTGGGAGACAAGGACTTTACGCTGTCTCTTGCCTCAGCCTTCAGTAAACATAGATTCAGAGTAGAGGAGAGCCTGTTTGGTGTAGTGGTTATCTGAGAGAACCTGGTTTGATTTCCCACTCCTCCACTTGCACCTGCTGGAATGGCCTTGGGTCAGCCATAGCTCTCGCAGGAGTTGTCCTTGAAAGGGCAGCTTCTGTGAGAGCTCTCTCAGCCCCACCTACCTCACGGGTTGTCTGTTGTGGGGGGAGAAGATATAGGAGATTGTAAGCCGCTCTGAGTCTCAGATTCAGGGAGAAGGGCGGGGTATACATCTGCAGGCTTCTTCTTCTTCTCCCCCCACAACAGACACCCTGTGAGGTGGATGGGGCTGAGAGAGCTCTCAGAAGCTGCCCTTTCAAGGACAACTCCTGCAATAGCAGTAGTAAATAGGGGGCCCCTATCATCATTAAGCCGCATTCCAAAGTGACAGCTGTCCCGCCCACACGTGCGCGCACATACACAAAAATGAACTCGGTATGTTTCCTCATGGGGGAGTGACGCAACAATCCCCGAGGGGGGCAGCTAGAGATCCGCCCCCCCAAGGAATGCCGGCTGTTTGCTAAGGGGGAAAGGAGGGGTCAGCCACTGGTGTAGCAGGCTTCATATTGTTTTGGGGAAAAGCGTGTTTTGCAACACAGACATTATTTAGAGAATTGTGGAGATGCAATGGTTCTCAGCGGCCATAGTTTGGAGAGGAGACATACCCAATGGATAAAATGATGGCTTTAAAACTGAGCATGGCTAACCTTCTACGTGTAACACATCCCTTTAACATCAGGTTGCATCAGGTTGCGTGTCGATACAACTCATGCTCTTTAACTTGTTCATTAATGATCCGGAGTCAGGAGTAAGAAGCAAAGTGGCCAGGTTTGCAGATGACACTAAATTGTTCAGGGTGGTGAGAACCAGAGAGGATTGTGAGGCACTCCAAAGGGGTCTGTTGAGGTTGGGTGAGTGCGCGTCAACGTGGCAGATGAGGTTCAACGTGGCCAAGTGCAAAATAATGCACATCGAGGCCAAGAATCCCTGCTACAAATACAAGTTGTTAGAGGTGTGAACCGGTAGAGACTGACCAAGAGAGAGAGATCTTAGGGTCGTGGAAGATAACTCATTGAAAAAAAAATGTCAAGACAGTGTGCGATTGCAATAAAAAAGGCCAACGCCACGCTGGGAATTATTAGGAAGGGGATTGGAAACAAAGCAGCCGGTATCATAATGCCCCCCCCCATATAAATCGATGGTGCCGATTCATTTGGAATACTGTGTACAGTTCTGGTCACCGCACCTCAAAAAGGGTATTATAGCATTGGAAAAAAGTGTAGAAAAGGGCAACTAGAATGATTACAGGTTTGCAACACTTTCCCTATGAAGAAAGGTTAAACACTTGGGGCTCTTTAGCTCGTAGAAATGTTGACTGCGGGGTGACACGATAGAAGTTTACAAGATTATGCATGGGATGGAGAAAGCAGAGAAAGAGGTACTTTTCTCCCTTTCTCACAATACAAGAACTCGTGGGCATTCAATGAAATTGCTGATCAGTCAGGTTAAAACAAATAAAAGGAAGTACTTCTTCACCCAAAGGGTGATTAACATGTGGAATTCACCGCCGCAGGAGGTGGTGGCAGCTACAAGCATAGCCTGCTTTAAGAGGGGATTGGATAAAAATATGGAGCAGAGGTCCAACAGTGGCTATTAGCCACAGTTTATATATATATATATATGTGTGTGTGTGTGTGTGTACGTATACACACACATATATTGGGCACTGTGTGACACAGAGTGTTGGCCTGATCCAACACGGCTTCTCTTATGTTCTTATCATGATCTGCAACTTGTGTTTCACAACTTGGTGCACGCTTAAAGTCACTGTTAATTACTTGATCCCTTTTTAAGATTGGCATTGTGTGGTGATTAACATGTGGAATTCACTACCACAGGAAGTGGTGGAGGCTACAAGCATAGCCAGCTTCAAGAGGGGATTGGATAAAAATATGGAGCAGAGGTCCATCAGCGGCTATTAGCCACAGCATTTTATTGGAACAGTCGGGGGGCAGTGATGCTCTGTATTCTTGGTGCTTGGGGGGGGGCAAAGTGGAAGGGCTTCTAGCACCACTTGTGAACCTTCTGATGGAACATGGGTTTTTTTTTTTTTTTTTTTGCCACTGTGTGATACAGAGTGTTGGCCTGATCCAACACGGCTTCTCTCATGTTCTTATTATGATCTGGAACTTGTGTTTCACAACTTGGTGCACGCTTAAAGTCACTGTTACTTACTTGATCCCTTTTTAAGATTGGCAATGTGTGGTGATTAACATGTGGAATTCACCGCCGCAGCAGGCGGTGGCAGCTACAAGCATAGCCTGCTTTAAGGGGGGGGGGGAGCGTAGATGAAAATATGGAGCAGGGGCTATTAGCCACAATGTGTGTATGTGTGTGTGTGTGTGTGTGTGTGTATATATATATATATATATATATTGGCCACTGTGTGACACAGAGTGTTGGAATGGATGGGCCATAGGCCTGATCCAACATGGCTTCTCTTATGCTCTTATGTTCTCAGTGTGTTTTACGGGGGAGGGGGGGGACTGTTGCAAAGACATTCATGACTAATTCTGCAACCCATTCTAATAATACTGCCCCGTTAATTATTAATTGCAAACACCTACAGTTTCTTATTAACATTAAAACAGGCTTCAGCAGCCTGTTCTCAGACGATCATAAAACTGTCTCTCGTCCTCTGCAAGCACAAAGAGGTTACCAGTCTCTAGGCTGGAGAATCTAGCTCTGGCTGTCGAAACAAAACGCACAACCTTGCAAATGAGTTCTCACAGAACTGTGTCTGGGGAAAGTGAATTCCAAGGTATCGTTTCCCACCTTCTAAGTCGATCGATCTTATATATTGCTAATTGTGAGACAAAAGTATTTAACCCCACAAACTGTCGTAAAAGGTCAAGTGCTTAGACCGGTCAAGATAAACGGAGAGAAGCGAGGAAATTAGGTTCTCACGCAATATATTTTCAGAGTCAAGTTGCCACATATTTTCTCCCCCTCCCACCCCCAAATAACTATACAAGTATGTGGGGGGAGCCATTTCCTGTCCTCTTTTAAGTATCCTGGACTTAAAAAAAAATAGCTGGGAGTCAGTAGGAGGGACTCCAAAACGGTTGCAGAGGTTTGACCCTAGGGGCAGCTCAGCCCCCCCCCCCCAAAAAAAAATCTTGCTGAGCTCTGATCTAATTGGTGTGTTTTAAAGGGGTTTTGTTTGGGGAGGGGGGAAGGAGGAGGAAAGCAGAGGGGCAAAGAGAAGGGGGGGGGATGTTGCATGCAGTTTAAGAGAGAAGAGGTGTATGGGGGGGGCTTTTCCTGGATGCCCCCTTCTCTGGGCTTGTTTGTGCAGAGCCACAAGCGGCAGACTGGAGACCGAGATTCAAACCCAGCACCTTGGTCGGGGCTCATGTGGCTGCGGGCTCCAGGGGCGCCTTTAGGAAGGAGAGGCGATGGGAGGAAGGGGAGAAATGGGAAGGGGGTGGGGGTGGATTCTGTCCTAAATATCCTGCCCATCAGGTTTATCGGATGCCCTCCAGTGTTGTATTTTGGGAGGGACAGAAAAGAAGTTATCTTTGTCATATGGTTCCTCTCCACCAATGTTCCCTCTAAACTGTGGAGTCTTGTGATAATAAATTCTACTTTGTGAGCCACTGGCTTTCAAGTTGTGAACTGCTGCAGAAATTAGTTCCCTCTGAAACCGTTTCCAAAAAAGCGTGAGCTGGAAGCTAAAAAACCTGTGAGCTAGCTCACACTAACTCAGCTTACAGGGGACGCTGGTCTCCACCCTGGGCATAATTTTACAAACTTCTATTCTATCCATCCCCTAACCTGTCTCTGAAAAACCAAACTTTACTGCTGTGTGGTTTTCTATTTTGGAAGACTTGTCGATGCCACGGGAAAATCCCTACAACTATAGTTGATTTATCTTTATGGTAAAACACTTTAGTGTTATTTTCTGTTATTTTTTCTTGCTTCAGGGTCATTAGAAAGCGGGGGGGGGGGGAGGGAAATGTCTGCTGGGCACTCCATTATTCCCTATGGAGACCAATTCCCATAGGTATAATGAATTGATCCACAGTTATCTGGGGCTCCTGGGGGCTGTTTTTTGAGCTAGAGGCACCAAATTTTCAGCACAGCACCTGGTGCCTCTCCTTAAAACCCCATTCAAGTTTCAAAAGGATTGGATCAGGGGGTCCAATTCTAGGAAGCCCAAAAGAAGGTGCCCCTATCCATTATTTCCAAATGGAGGGAGGGCATTTAAAAGGTGTGTGGTCCCTTTTACATGTGATGGCCAGAACTCCCTCTGGAGTTCCATCATGCTTGTCACAGCCTTGATCTTGGCTCCACCCCTAATGTCTCTTGGCTCCACCCCCAAAGTCCCCAGATATTTCTTGAATTGGATTTGGCAACCCTAATTGATATTCCACTCCGTCTTCCCGCAAGGGAGTCTGGTCAGTTTCCAAAAGTTAGATTTGCAGAGACGTTCTTGCTGGCACTTGACTTAAATGGATTGCTCAATAGGCAATCCTCAATGATTTTGGAATGGCAAAATAATCAAAAATATAAATTAATATTAATTTGGCTTTATTTAATGTGGGTGTCGTGGGCCCATTTTTTTGAGAGCCTACACTGCCTGTATTACTGGTTGGACTAATGTTATCTTTTGGACTAATTATCTTTTGAGCAGTGGGGAAGAAGAAGAAGAGGAAGAGGAGGAGGAGGAGAATATTGGATTTATATCCTGCCCTCCACTCAGAATCTCAGAGTCTCAGAGCGGCTCAAAATCTCCTTTACCTTCCTCCCCCCACAACAGACACCCTGTGAAGTGGGTGGGGCTTAGAGGGCTCTCACAGCAGCTGCCCTTTCAAGGACAACTTCTGCCAGAGCTATGGCTGACCCAAGGCCATCCCAGCAGGTGCAAGTGGCGGAGTGGGGAATCAAACCTGATTCTCCCAGCTAAGAGCCCGCACACTTCACCACTACACCAAACTGGTTCAGCGGGAAGTGCTATAATAGTGGCCATAATTGCTTTTAGTGCAATCATTGATATTAGATCAGCGCTACGATTATTTTGCAGTTCCAGAATCACTGAGGATCAGCTGTTGAGTCAAGCTCAAGCCAGAACATCGTTGCAAATCTAAGTTTTAGAAACCGACCAGAGTCTTGCGTGTGGACTTCTATATTGTTGAATGTAAGCGAATGTGTACATTATGGCTTTGGTACATGTATGTGGTGATTATTGAGCGCACAAGCATGTAAATACGGTTACGCAAGCGCTTATTTAAGCAACAGTGTTCCCTCTAAGCTGCAGAGTCTTGTGAGCAAGAATTCTACTTTGTGAGCTATTGGTATTAGTGAGTGACTGGCATTAAAGTTGTGAGCTATGGCACACTTAGCGTGCTCTGGGCCATTTTTCCCGAGCTAAGACAAAAAGGTGTGAGCCGGAGGCTAAAAATCTGTGAGCTAGCTCACACTAACTCAGCTCAGAGGGGACACGTGTGCTGCTTTGGTTGCTCAGCCTCCAGGTGAGGCCTGGAGATCTCCCGTTTTCACCACTGATCTCCAACTGACAGAGATAATCTCCCCTGGAGAAAATGGCTGCTTGGAAAGGCGGACTCTGTGGCATTGCGCCATGCTGAGGCCCCTCCCCTCCCCAAACCCCGCCCTCTCCTGGCTCCACCCCCAAAAGTCTCCAGGTATTTTTCCAACTAGGGTTGCCAACCTCCAGGTGGGGCCTGGAGATCTCCCATTTTTCCAACTGATCTCCAGCTGGCAGAGATCAGCTCCCCTGGAGAAAATGGCGGCGTGGAAAGGCGGACTCTGTGGCATTGCGCCATCCTGAGGCCCCTCCCCTCCCCAAACCCCACCTTCTCCTGGCTCCACCCCCAAAGTCTCCAGCTATTTTCCAGCACAGACCTGGCAACCCTACCCTGCGTCATTATCACCTGCGGAGGCCTCTTCCCACAAACCCCCAGGTATTTCCCAACACAGTTGGCAACCCTACTCAGCCCAGCAGGCCCTACTGAAGCCACTCCCTTTCCCCCCTCCCTTTAAACAGGTAGGCCTATTTAGAATGTTAGAATCCACACCAGTATATTCATTCATCCACTGAGGAGAGAGAGAGAGGAATATTTTTGGCTCTAAGTTCCTGATTGGTTGACAGAGCCACATAGAGATCTATGGGCCAGATCTGTCAATCTTTCTCCACCAGGGAGGAGGGAGTAGTGGAAAAACTGACCAATCAGAAGTTCTTTCAGGTGGAGCACTTATCATGGCTTCTAGGAGGCAGTGAGGCAGCCATTTTTGGTTTGGGGAAACCTTGGAGAGATGGGGATTTACTTTGGGTCTGATGAAGCCCTTCTGCTGCAGAAGGAAGACAGAAATGAAGGAGAATTAAAAATCCTTCAGCCTTTTCCCTGGTGTTTAAAGCTACAGAGAGAGGGTGGTTTATGCAAGGTAAGCTCTTCAGTTGTCGGTCATTTTATTGTGCAAAAAGAAGAGGTCCCTGCTGCCCCCAGCCCTTGCCCAAAGCAAATTCTTTGAGGCTGCAATCCTGCTGCAGTCTCAGTTGGTGTAGTGGTTAAGTGCACAGACTCTTGTCTGGGAATTTGATTCCCCGCTCCTCCACATACAGCTGCTGGAATGGCCTTGGGTCAGCCCCAGCTTTCGCAGGAGTTGTCCTTGAAAAGGCAGCTGCTGTGAGAGCTCTCTCCAGCCCCACCCACCTCACAGGGTGTCTGTTGTAGGGGAGGAAGGGAAAGGAGATTGTGAGCCGCTCTGAGACTCTTGGTGCATTCACACTACACTAAATAATGTGTTTTACATCCGGATTTTTACTGAGATTCGGAGTGGAGGGCAGGATATAAATCCAATACCATCTTCTTCTATGGACACTGGGCAGTGAATCCCATTGAATTCCAGTTGCCAGTTCTTGGTTGAGAAATTCCTGGATATTTGGGGGGGGGGGTGGAATCTGTGGAGGGCAGGATTTAGGGTATAATTATACTCAGTTTTTGTACAAACTGAGACTGCAGCACCATTAAGCTATACTGTTTTTAGATTAGTTATTTTAAATGTTTAATTTATGTATTGCATTTAATTGTATTATCTTGTTTATTGACTGTACTATCTTGTTTTATTGTCATAACATGATATTTCTCTATCATGCCTTTGTAAGCCGCCCTGAGCCTGCGGGGAGGGTGGGATATAAATAAAAATTTATTATTATTATTAGTTGAGTATGCTATAGGGCAGGGGTGGCCAACTGAGTATATTATACCTAGTTGGGTATAATGCCAGAGAACTGGGGTGGCCAAATTTGCTTAACATAAGAGCCACGTGGAATAAACATCAGGTGTTTAAGAGAAGGAAGGAAAGAAGGAAAACAGATTGGGGAGGAAAGAGGGAGGGAGAGGTGGAAAGAAAACAACTTTAACATTAAATGCATTCTCTAAGCTTGGCTTGGAGAAGTGATTTGCAGAGACAAATGCCTTCTCCAAGCCGGCCAATGGGGCCTTTGAGAACCACACATTATTTGTGAAAGAGCCACATGTGGCTCCCAAGCCACAGTTTGGCCACCCCTGCTACAGACACTGGGCGGTGAATCCCATTGAATTCCAGTTGCCAGAGGTTGGTTGAGACATTCCTGGATATTTTGGGGGTGGAATCTGGAGAGGAGTTGAAGCAGGGGTCATTTTGTAGAAGAAGAGGCGTTGGAGCTCATTAGCTCAACTCCTTTGCATCTGCCACACACCCCTGACATTACCAGGTGTATTCAATTATATCAACTCAGCTTCTGCCTTAAAATGCTTCTTGAATTAGATTTGCTGCCATCGTACGTGTTAAATTACCTTTCTCCTAGGTGGACCCCAGTGGCACGATGATTTCCATCTGTCCGCTTTATATGTCTGGTGGTTTTCCCTTTTTCTGTGTGGCGGAAGATATTTAGAAAGTTTGTCACATCTTAGAATTCAGCACAATCCTCACAGGGGGTTTGAACAATGGAGCCCAGAAGCAAGTTTTTTGGGGGGTGGGTGGGGCAGGTAAGAAAGAAAGAGCACAATGCAATTTAGAGGTTCCAGTGCTTTGCTCCTGCCCAAAATGAGGCCTGATTTGGAATGTAATTATACTCAGTTGAGTATATTATACACAGAGCAGGGGTGGCCAAACATGCTTAATATAAGGAAAAGGAAAGGTCCCCTGTGCAAGCACCAGTCGTTTCCGACTCTGGGGTGATGTTGCTTTCACAATGTTTTCACGGCAGGCTTTTGACTGGGTGGTTTGCATTGCCTTCCCCAGTCATCTACACTTTCCCCGCAGCAAGCTGGGGACTCATTTTAACGACCTCAGAAGGATGGAAGGCTGAGTCAACCTGGAGCCGGTTACCTGAAAACTCAGCTTTCGCCGGGGATTGAACTCAGGTTGTGAGCAGAGCTTAGGACTGCAATACTGCAGCTTTAACACTCTGTGCCACAGGGCTCTTAATATAAGAGCCACATAGAATAAATCTCAAATGTTTGAGAGCCACAATACACGAACACCAGATATTGAGAGCCACAAGACAGGAAGGATGAAGGAAAGTGTGTAGGCAGAAATAAAGACGGAAAGAAAGCAAATAGATGGGAAGGGGGAGGAAGGGAGAGGTGGAAAGAAAGCAACTTTTAACTTTAAATGCATTCACCAAGAGCCTGGCTTGGCTTGGAGGAATGATTCAGAGAGACAAATGCCTTCTCTAAGTGGTCCCATTGAGTGGTGGAGGCTTTGAGAGCAACACAATATGTGTGAAAGAGCCACAGTTTGGCCACCCCTGCCATACAATCTGCCTTCCAAAGTGGCCATTTATCACCTGGAGATCAGTTTTAATCCCAGGAGATCTCCAGTCACCACCTGGAGTTGGCAACCCAGCATTGAATAAGGAAGGGCTTTGTCCTCATTAAACATGCATAGGATTGCACCAGATGTGACAAATGAAAGGCGCTCTGTGTGTGCTCTCAGTAGTTCTGTTAGCAAGACTTCTGAGAAATATCTCCTCCAGAAAGGAAGATTGGGACACCTGGACTAGTCATCCTTGATTTGGTTTGGACCAGGGATGTCAAACGTGTAGTTCGGGGGCCAAATCAGGGCCCCAGAGGGCTCCTATCAGGCCCCCAAGCCACTGGCTGTCATCTGCTTCCTTCTCCCTCTCTCTTGCTTCCTTCTGCATCACAGCTTGCTTTGCCAGGCTTTCTCAATCACACAGGAGCTACAGAGCAAAGCCTCCTCCACTGGCTGAGGCTCCTCCCATGGGGAGGAAGGTTGGAGGAATAGCTTGCTTTGCCAGGCTCTCTCAATTGCAAAGTGGAGCTACTGAGTCAAGCCTCTCTTCCTTCTGTTGGCTGAGGCTCCCTCCCCCAGTCCCCTGGGGAAGGAAGGAAAGAGCCAGAGCTTCCTTTGCCCAGTTCCCTGGATCCCATGGGAGAGATACAAAGAAAGCACCTTTAAAACCAATGGCTAACGTTTTAAGCATGTTTTAATTTATATTTGTGTTTGTCTGTATTCCTTATAAAATTTGTCTACCTAATCTTAAATAGGTACACACATGGCCCAGCCCGACAGGGTTTCATTTATGCCGGTTCCGGCCCTCATAACAAATGTGTTCGACACCCTTGGTTTGGGCTGTTACTATTGTTACAACTATTTTGCATGTTCTCAACCTCACACCTCAAGGAAACATACATAGAGTCCCCTTTATTTCAAAGATTCTTGCCTCCTTCTCTACACACAGGCCTAATTTTGGGTAGGAGCTCACAGGAGCTGATCTCCGGAACCTCTAAATTTTATTGTGCTCTTTCTTTCTTACCTTCCACCTCCCAAAATACTTGCTTCTGGGCTCCATTTTTCAATCTTTGGTGAGAATGTGGCTGAACTCTAAGATTTGACAAACTTTCCTAATATTTTTCTCCACAAAAAAAGGGAAAAGAATCAAAATGTATCAAGCAGAAAGATGGAAATCTTCCTCATGCCACTATGGCCACATAGGAGAAAGTAATTTAAAAAGTCTGATGGGAGCAGTGTTTCCCTCTAAGCTGAGTTAGCGTGAGCTAGCTCACAGATTTTTAGCCTCCAGCTCACACATTTTTGTCTTAGCTCAAGAAAAATGGCCCCAGAGCACAATAATTTATGCAATGCTCTCCAGGTGTCAAAAAGAGAGAGCTGCCCTAGTGAGAGGACTTGTGGACAGTGTTCCCTCTAAGCTGAGTTAGAGTGAGCTATCTCACAGATTTTTTTAGTCTCCGGCTCACACATTTTTGACTTAGCTCAGGAAAAATGGCCCCAGAGCAAGCTAATTTATGCAGTCACTCACAACTTTAATGCCAGTAGCTCACAGTGTTCCCTCTACACCGAGTTAGCGTGAGCTAGCTCACAGATTTTTAGCCTCCAGCTCACACATTTTTGTCTTAGCTCAGGAAAAATGGCCCCAGAGCTCAATAATTTATGCAGTAGCTCTCAACTTTAATGCCAGTAGCTCACAAAGTAGAATTTTTTTGCTCACAAGACTCTGCAGCTTAGAGGGAACATTGGATGGGAGTAAGGTTTTATGATGACAATTATAATTCAAGAAGCATTTTAAGGTAGATGCTGAGCTGTTCTAATTGGTGATGTTAGGGGTGTGTGACATAGGCAAATGAGTTATGTAAATGAGTTGTGCTAATGAGCTCTGGCATCTCTTTTTCTACAAAATGACCCCTGTCTACACACAACTTTATTGGAGAAAGGTTGGAGAAAAGTTGTTTGTAAAGGAGGTAACAATCTTTGAAATAAGGGGGACGCTGTGTATGCTTCTTTGAGGTATGATGTTGAGAAAGTGCAAAATAGCAGATTTCTTTATTTGATTCTATTAGTGGAAGCTTAGAAAAAGTTGCCCAGTGAAACAGGATTATTAGACCAGTTTGGCCTGTTGCTGTTGGCATGCATTTTGAATACTGAGAAAATTGACTGCAAAATTGAAGAATAGAAATGCAAGCCACATCGTTGGGCTGAAGTAAATCAAGTCTTGTGAAGTTTGTGTAAGACTTGGATCTTCAATCACTTTCAGCCATTTTTGTACCTGTGAGTATTTTTGTGCATATAAAATAAGAAAAAAAGATGGAGATGTTGTGAGCGATTCTCTGGTCTTTATTGAAAGAAATTGACATTGGGTGTGAGGGATTCTCTGGTCTTAATTGATGGAAATTGACATTGGTGTGAGGGATTCTCTGGTCTTAATTGATAGAAATTGACATTGGGTGTGAGGGATTCTTGGATCTTTATTGAAAGAAATTGACATTGGGTGTGAGGGGTTCTTGGGTCTTTATTGAAAGAAATTGACATTGGGTGTGAAGGATTCTTGGGTCTTTATTGAAAGAAATTGACATTGGGTGTGAGGGGTTCTTGGGTCTTTATTGAAAGAAATTGACATTGGGTGTGAGGGGTTCTTGGGTCTTTATTGAAAGAAATTGACATTGGGTGTGAGGGATTCTTGGGTCTTTATTGAAAGAAATTGACATTGGGTGTGAGGGGTTCTTGGGTCTTTATTGAAAGAAATTGACATTGGGTGTGAGGGATTCTTGGGTCTTTATTGAAAGAAATTGACATTGGGTGTGAGGAAGAGGTTTTCTTGACACAGAGCATCGCACATACTCTCCGATTCTCCTTTCTGTGGGACTCTTTTTTTTATTGCCCACCTGTGCCAGCTTCCAGATGGGACTGGGAGAGAAAGCAGTGCGTCCGTGTTAAAGTTCTACAGGCTGTTTCTTAAAGCTATACACACAGTACAATGACTGTGAAACTCAGAACCATTATTTCTATCGCAGCACAATATATACTTCATACAAAGTTTGCAACCCTTTGGGAGCAGGAAGAGTTTGAAATATTGGATCGTTTGAAGTGCCTTGTTGTGAATGAAAGCTGAGATAAAGCTCTGGCGAAAACGAGGTCATAATATTCCAGGACTGCTCATTTAGCTATGATTTAGAGCAGGGGTGTCAAACATGCGGCCTGGGGGCCAAATCAGGCCCCCAGACAGCTCCTATCAGGCCCTCAAGCAACTGGTTCTTGTCTGCTTCCTTCTCCCTCTCCCTTGTTTCTTTCTGCATCACAGCTTGCTTTGCCAGGCTTCCTCAATTACACAGGAGCCACAGAGCAAAACCTCTATTTTCTCAATTGGCTGAAACTCCTCACTTGGGGAGGAAGGGGGAGAGGCAGAGCTTGCTTTGCCAGGCTCTCTCAATTGCACAGCAGAGCTACTTAACCAAGCCTCTCTTCCTTCTATTGGCTGAGGCTCCTCCCCCTACTAGTCCCCTGGGGAAGGAAGGAAAGAGCCAGAGCTTCCTTTGCCCAGTTCCCCGGATCCCATGGGAGAAATACAAAGAAAGCTCCTTTAGGACCTAACAAGTGCTAATGTTTTAAGCATATTTTATTTAAAGTTTTTTTTTTAAAAAAAATCTTTACTTGTGTTTATAAAGTTTATATCTCCGCTACCTGGCACTACGTTTTACGACACACATGATCCGGCCCAACAAAGTCTCATTTATGTCAGATCCGGCCCTCATAATGAATGCATTTGGCACCCCTGATCGAACCAGCTTTCCTGCTGTTGAAAAAGGGAGAGGTGGACCCTATCTGGCTCCAGTTGCCAATCCCCAGGTGGGGGCTGGGGATCCTCCAGTTTGGAGGCCCTCCCCCCACTTCAGGATCATCTGTGGTCTGGAGATAATTGTGGGAGATCTCCAGCCCCACCTGGAGACCTTAAGTGATATGGAGGAAATTAGGAAGTCCCTTTTGTTAGTAGAAATCTACCTTGATTTTGCTAATACCGACTTGCTTTTTGTTCTTCACGTTTCGGCTCAGATCAAGTGTATATAGCAGGGATGGCCAAACTTGCTTAACATAAGAGCCACGCTGAGAGCCACAAGACATGAGCATCAGATGTTTGAGAGCTGCAAGACAAGAATGTCAGATGTTGGAAGCAAGGAAGGAAAATAGATGGGGGAGGGAGAGGGAAAGAAAGCAACTGTAACTTATAAATGCATTCCACAAGCCACTGGCTGGCGTAGCTTGGAGGAGTGATTTAAAGAGAGACAAATGCCTTCTCCAGGCCAGCTGACAGAGCAGTGGGAGCTTCAAGAGCCACACAAGATGTGTGAAAGAGCCACATGTGGCTTCCGAGCCACATTTTGGCCACCCCTGGTATATAGTATTTGGGGCTTCCAACTAATGTACTCTGTAGCTATTGTCAAACGCTCAAGAGAGGAAAGCCAAACGACTTGGATGTGAGAAAAATACTTTCTTTATTGAATAAATATTAATAATTCAAATAATTAAGAATGGAGGGAATAATAATATTGTGGGCACTGCAACAAAATGGCTGAGGGGGCGTGTCACAGAACAAGAGAAGGTTCTAGAGAATGGGAGGAGGTTCCTCCCGCGATGGAGACAGCTGTTCCCAAACGAGCGCGCTCTGTAGGCACGAAGACAGTGCATCTTGTGGCGTTTCCAAGCACCCCCGTCCCCATTCAGTTCTCTCAGTCCCTTCATGCGGAAGTGTTGGACAGTGCCCTGGCGCACGTGCAGCCGACGGTGACCCACTGTTTCTCCAGCTGATAGGTTTGCTCACAGCCCCTGAACCGACGTCGAAGCACCAGGATCTCCTGTCGAATGGGGACGGAGTTCATGCTGTAATTCTCCTTTCCCCTGGAATCCACGCAGAAAGGACGGCGGCAGGTGGCCTCGGAGATCCTGGCGGGAAACCTGTTGGGATCTTCATTAACGCTGCGGGCAGGAAGGAGAAAGGTTGTGAGATGAGTAGAACACGAACACTTTTCCTAACCATAGACCCCGAGGGAGGGCACAAGGGAAGAGAACTAAGTGGTATACACAGCTGCGTTTTTGTACAAGGTGGTAAAGCAGCAGTACCGCAGTACTGCGGTCTGAACTCTGTGCTCGCGACCTGAGTTCGATTCCAGCGGAAGCTGGATTCAGGTAGCCGGCCCAAGGTTGACTCAGCCTTCAATCCTTCTGAGGTCGGTAAAATGAGTCCTAAGCTTGCTGGGGGAAAGTGTAAAAGACTGGGGAAAGCAATGGCAAACCACACCATAAAAAGTCTGCTGTGAAAACGTTGTGAAAGCAACGTCACCCCAGAGTTGGAAATGACTGGTGCTTGCAGTCCTTTTCTTTCCTTTTTTTGTAGCAGGGACTTCTTTGCCTATTAGGCCACATCCCTCTGATGTAGCCACTCCTCCTAGAGCTTACAGTAGGCCCTGTAAGAAGAGCCCTGTAAGCTCTTGGAGGATTGGCTACATCAGGGAGGTGTGTGGCCTAATATTAGCATTGCCAAGTCCAATCCAAGAAATATCTGGGGACTTTGAAGGTGGAGCCAAGAGACATTGGGGTGGAGCCAGGAGCAAGGGTGTGACAAGCATCACTGAACTCCAAAGGAAGTTCTGGCCATCCCATTTAAAGGGACCACACACCTTTGAAATGCCTCCCACAGGAAATAATGAAGGATAGGGGCACCTTCTTTTGGGCCTCATAGATTTGAACCCCCTGGTCCAATCTTATTGAAACTTGGAGGGTATTTTGGGGAGAGGCACTGGGTGCTATCCTGAAACTTTGGTACATCTACCTCAAAAAACAGCACCCCCAGATACCCGTGAATCAATTCTCCATTATTTTCTATGGGAATGTCTCCATAAGGAATAATAGTTTCCAGCAGCCATTCCCTTCCCTCCCCCTGCTTTCTGATGGCCCTGAAGCGGGGGGAGGGCCTCCAAACTGGGGGGGGGGTCTCCTGTCCCCACCTGGGGATTGGCAACCCTACCTAATATGCAAAGGAGCTCCAGCTAGAATTCCACCCCAGATGGTGTATGCTCCTCTCAGGAGTGGTTACGGGGATTAGAATTCTGATATAGCATAGTTAAGGTTGTCAGGTCTGTGCTGGAAAATACCTGCAGACTTGGGGGTGGAGCCTATTTTCCCTCTAAGCCAGGGGTGGCCAACGGTAGCTCTCCAGATGTTTTTTTGCCTACAACTCCCATCAGCCCCAGCCATTGGCCATGCTGGCTGGGGCTGATGGGAGTTGTAGGCAAAAAAAACATCCGGAGAGCTACCGCTGGCCACTCCTGCTCTAAGCTATGGAGTCCCGTGAGCAAAAATCCTACTTTGTGAACTACTGGCATTAAAGTCGTGAGCATTAATTAGTTTGCTCTTGGGGCCATTTTTTCCTGCGCTAAGACAAAAAGGTGTGAGCCGGAGGCTAAAAAACGGTGAGCTAGGGACTCACACTAACTCAGCTTTAGCGGGCATACTGGAGCTAGGAGAGTGCAGGGTTTATTTATTTAATTTATTTATTTATTATTTATATCCCGCCCTTCCCACGAAGGTGGCTCAGGGCGGCTCACAACAGATAGTCAAACATAAATTAAATTGGCATTTAAATATAAAAACATTAAAAACATTAAAAACATTAAGCATTACAACAATATGTATAAGCATTACAACAATATGTATAACAATATGTATAGGTTTGGGAAGGGGTGGGGCCTCAGCATGGTATAACGTCGTAGAGCCTACTCTTCAAAGCAGCCATTTTCTTCCAGCTGGAAATCAGTTGTAGAAACGAGAGATCTGCAGGCCCCGCTTGGAGCCTGGCAAGCCTGAGTGGGCACATTCACAAAATGGCTGCCACAGGAGGCAAAGCTAGCCTCAAAATGGCTGCCACAGCTTACTATCAGTCACATAGTGAAGTTCCTTGTGCTGTGGCAGCATCCGATGCCAAAGCGATGTTCTTAAAGATCTGCTTAGCCCATTGAACCTTCGGTAGTTGATCTTTGCCCATTTTCTAAGAACATTTGGGGGCTGGGTTGTCAAGTCCGACTCAAGAAACATCTGGGGACTTTTTGAGTGGATCCAGGAGACTTTGAGGGGTGGAGCCAGGATCAAGGGTGGGACAAGCACGGTTGAACTCCAAAAGCCGTTCTGGCCATCACATTGAAAGGGACTGTGCTCTTTTTAAATGCCTTCCTTCCATAGGAAACAATGGGGGATAGGGGCACCTTGTTTGGGACACATAGAATTGGACCCCCTGGTCCAATCTTTTTGAAACTTGGGAAGTGTTTTGGGGAGAGGCACTGGATGCTATGCTGAAATGTTGGTGCCTCTATCTCAAAAAAACCCAGCCCCCATGGAGCCCCAGATATTCAAAGATCGATTCTCCATTATACCCTATGGGAATCGATCTCTATAGGGAATAATGGAGTAGCCAGCAGATATTCCCCCCCGCCCCAGCTTTCTGATGACCCTGAAGCGGGGGGAGGGCCTCCAAACCTGGGGATCCCCCTGCCCCCAGCTGGGGATTGGCAACACTACTTGGTGGGCAGTGGGCACCAGGAAAATTGTTGGTGAGAGTCAGGCCTTGAATTCAGCAGGAGCTCACAGGAGCACAGCTCCTGAACCTTTCTGAGGGTTCCCCCTCCTCCTCTCCATCTATCTTGTCCATTGGATAGTAGGTGCATCTGCATAACAATCCCTGGATGAGGAGAGCGGGCAGCCAGCCAGCCACCAGGGGCTCTGCCACGCCCCCAGCAGCCCTCATGAACCCCTGGAGAAGCCCACATCACCCTTTCTCCACTTATGTGATTTTGGGCGGTGGGTGGCTTGCTGGCCTTTTGACTGGAACCGGCCGGCCAAGGAGAGCCCCAGATGAGAGAGGCCTGCTCGGGCTCTTTAGCCAGCCGAAGCAGGCCTCGCTCTCCTGGGGCTCTCCTTTCCTGCGTCGAGTTGCTTTTGGCTGGTGGGGGGGGCAGCGTATGCTAATGAGTTATGCTAATAAGCTCTCCCACCTGTTTTTCTACGAAACGACCTCTGGTGGGAGCCCCACGGAGCATTAAAAGGACTGAAGAGAGAATCCGAATAGTACCTGTAGTCCCATGGAGAGGTTGAACGTTTGCTGACGTCAGACACTACTCCGTCATCCAGGTTTTTGTTGATGATGCTTAGATTGACCTTCACACTTAGAGGGAATTCCAGTTCAACCGGTTCCAAGCAGCCTCCTGCTCTTCTGGTGGTATTGGAAACCAGAGCTTTCCCAACCGCAAAACTCTTCAGCAATGACACAAGGATCCACAAGATGAGCAGCGGTCTGAACTGCAAGGAAATTAAACAGAACACCTCCTTATTTGTTCAATTTTTTATTTTTATTTACCTTAAACTTATATCCCGCCCTCTCTGCGAATGGACTCAGGGCGGCTAACAACCACAAAAAATAAGCTCCTTGGTGTTGTGTCAACACCTCTTTCTGTTCTCTGCATTCACCTTGGCTATGCTGTTAAACTGGGGGTAGGGGGCATATCTGCTTCATTGAGGACTCGTTTACATATTAGGCCACGCCCCCTGATGAAAGCCAGCCGGAACTGTGTTCCTGTGAGTTCCTGCTCAAAAAAAAAATGCCCTGGTTGCACATAAGTTTATTTTAGCAATTTGGGTTTTATTTTTCCCTTCTGGAAAGCATATCAGCATGAAATTAATGTAGGCCAGAGACCTTTAAGAAAACAAACAAAACAAAACATAAAAATAAGAAAACGAAACACTGCGGTCACAATCTGAAGCACGCGTCTACCAGAGCTCTTAATCTATTCTTTTTTACTCCTCTTAACTGCTCCAACCATAGGAAAGGAAGTGCTTCTTTTGTTAAGAAGCAAGTAGGGAAACCTGCCTGGCTTTGTCCCATATTATAAAAATACACTTTTCACTTTATCTGTCTACTACATTTCTATCCCACCCTTCTTCTGAGAAACTCGGGATGATATACAAGGCTCCTCTCCGTTATTCACAACAACCCTTTGAGGTAGGCTCTGGCCCAGAGAAACTGATTGGTCCAGAGAGCCGCTCTGAGACTCTTCGGAGTGGAGGGCGGGATATAAATCCGATATCTTCATCTACCTCACAGGGTGCCTGTTGTGGGGGAGGAAGGTAAAGGAGATTGTGAGCCGCTCTGAGACTCTTCGGAGTGGAGGGCGGGATATAAATCCAATATCTTCAGCTACCTCACAGGGTGTCTGTTGTGGGGGGAGGAAGGTAAAGGAGATTGTGAGCCGCTCTGAGACTCTTCGGAGTGGAGGGCGGGATATAAATCCAATTTCTTCTTCTTCATCTCGCCAATGTGAAAACTTTCTGAAACTTGTGTGAGCCATGGGGCCATACAGTATTTGAGATGATCTGGCACTCTAAAATTGGGGCATCTGTTAAGATCTGTTTGTATCTCCATATCTATTATCCTCTGTTTGAGAGCTGCCTTGGCTCCATCCCATTGCATGTTCAGGATCATTTGGGGGGAAACCTAAAGCAAATAAGCAGGGGTGGCCAACGGTAGCTCTCCAGATGTTTTTTTTGCCTACAACTCCCATCAGTCCCAGCCATTTGCCATGCTGGCTGGGGCTGATGGGAGTTGTAGGCAATAAAACATCTAGCGAGCTACCGTTGGCTACCCCGGAAATAAAGGATTGCCTACTAACCAGGAAAAAGCCTAACTCATACCTGTGGGGTTTTTTTTGGGGGGGGGGGGGAGAATTGAGGTGAAGCTACTTGTGAGATTCCGGCAATTTCCACAAGAACTGCTGTGTCCAGCTGGAACACTGCCCAGCCTAGCTGTTAAAACAAACCACTCCGTGGCCAATAAAACCAAGAAAAATGCTTTCAAAGATTCACAGCTTGCGAGGCTTGAAAGGTTTAACAATTTAAACCACTGAAAGACAAATATAACCCTTTAAAAACCAAATAAAACCAAGTCAAATATGCTTGCGGATCAGAGCAGTAAGTGCCTCGCCTGCCGATCATCGGAAGTCATGAGATAAGAGATTAGCATTACCATGTATAAATGTGTGAAGATTAGGTTTTTGTTAATGACAAAATAATGGCTATCCCATTTCTTGCCTCTACATATATGTATGTATGTATAAAAGCTGATACCTCTAGAAAGAAGAACCAGTTTGCATTAGGAATGTACATAAGAAAATAAGAGAAGCCATGTTGGATCAGGCCCATGTAGTCCAACACTCTGTGTCACCCAGTGGCCAAAAAACCCCAGGTGCCATCCTAAGCTCTCCCACTGTGGCCCCACCCCAAGCACCAAGAATACAGAGCATCACTGCCCCAAACAGAAGAACATAAGAGAAGCCATGTTGGATCAGGCCAATGGCCCATCCAGTCCAACACTCTGTGTCACGTAAGAACATAAGAGAAGCCATGTTGGATCAGGCCAATGGCCCATCCAGTCCAACACTCTGTGTCACATAAGAACATAAGAGAAGCCATGTTGGATCAGGCCAATGGCCCATCCAGTCCAACACTCTGTGTCACATAAGAACATAAGAGAAGCCCTGTTGGATCAGGCCAATGGCCCATCCAGTCCAACACTCTGTGTCACATAAGAACATAAGAGAAGCTATGTTAGATCAGGCCAATGGACCATCCAGTCCAACACTCTGTGTCACATAAGAACATAAGAGAAGCCCTGTTGGATCAGGCCAATGGCCCGTCTAGTCCAACACTCTGTGTCACATAAGAACATAAGAGAAGCCCTGTTGGATCAGGCCAATGGACCATCCAGTCCAACACTCTGTGTCACATAAGAACATAAGAGAAGCCCTGTTGGATCAGGCCAATGGCCCGTCTAGTCCAACACTCTGTGTCACATAAGAACATAAGAGAAGCCATGTTGGATCAGGCCAATGGCCCATCCAGTCCAACACTCTGTGTCACATAAGAACATAAGAGAAGCCATGTTGGATCAGGCCAGTGGCTCATCCAGTCCAACACTCTGTGTCACATAAGAACATAAGAGAAGCCATGTTGGATCAGGCCAATGGCCCATCCAGTCCAACACTCTGTGTCACACAGTGGCCAAAAATACATAATACTTTTTGCCCAAAGAAGCATTGCAAAGTTATTAGAGTGAATCAAGAGTCAGAAGACAACTGAAAAATGCCATATTTTGGCCCTATTATAGCTGGTTTCCCACATTATTTTTGATTAATTAATTCTTAATGAATCCCAGCCTTCTTTTCTTTTCATGCTATTTATTTTCTGTTTGCCATATATCCACTCACAGAGGAGAGAGAGGGTGGTTTTTCCTAGGGTTTCCAAGTCCAGTTCAAGAAATTTCTGGGGACTTTGGGGATGGAGCTAGGAAACAATGGGGGTGGAGCCAGGAGACGTTGGGGGTGGAGCTAGGAGACAATGGGGGTGGAGCCAGGAGCAAGGGTGTGACAAGCATAATTGAACTCCAAAGGGAATTCTGGCCAACGCATTGAATGAGACCGCACACCTTTTTAAATGCCTTCCTTCCATTGGAGATAATGAAGGATAGGGGCACCTTCTTTAGTGGCTCATAGAATTGGACGCCCTGGTCCAATCCTTTTGAAACTTGGACGGTGTTTTGAGGAAAGGCACTGGACGCTATGCTGAAAATTTGGTGCCTCTATCTCAATAAACAGCCCCTCCAGAGCCCCAGGTACCCACAGATCAATTTTCCATTATACCCCATGGGAATCAGTTTCATAGGAAATAATGGAGTGCCCAGCAGACATTTCCCTCCCCCCTGCTTTTTGATGACCCTGAAGCGGGGTTGGGGCCTCCAGACCAGGGAATCCCCTGCTCCTACCTGGGGATTGGCAACCCTAGTTTTTCCCCTTTCCCCCCTCTCACGCCAGCCCCCACTTCGGTCCCCAGTGGACCCAATGGGGACACAATTTTGGGAGTCAAAGACCACAACAGAGGAGGGAGAGGGAAGCAGAAAAGCTGCTATTTCTACAGCATAACTCGCTGCAAGCTGCGTAGGATCCAAGCCCTTCTCCTTAACGACGTTATTGTTTTTCACAGTTTCCTACTAGCAACAAAAAAATAGATTTTGAAAAGGCATCTGAGACACTCAGATAATAAATCAGGCTTCGGAACCCAGGGTTGTACTCACCGGTTTAGCGCCGGTTGTGAAGGATTTCATGTCGATGTCTTCTTTGTGCGCGTTTGTTGATGAGAAGGATGGAGTGGTGTATTGAGTGATACTCTCTGTCCTAACTTCATGGCTTTTTATAAGGACTATCCCCGCTGTCCTACTTTCCCTGTTTTAGAAGGTAAATCCCCCTACATTACCCCCTTGATTGTGGTTCTGGGTCTGGACTCTGACGTACGTTTGAACCAGAAATTCCACTCCCTCATGCTGCTTGATTAGAAAGAACAGGAAATGAAAGCTTGGTTTGGTGACTAATCGACAGTCTTCACTGTTACCTGAAGTCTCTCGATTGGTTTGGTTGTAACCCTTTTACTCGATATTACCTTTGTGGGAACCTAATGTCATTTTGCGAACGAGTGACTGATGAGGTTCTGGGATAACGGTGTATTCTGATTCAAGGAACTGGGGCAATTAGATGCAGCGGGGGCCACGGCCACCTATATCCTCAGTAGCAGCGAAGAAAGAATTAGGACAGGGGTGATAAAAAAAAAAAAATTAGCTAGAGTTCCTTGTTCTACACATCTAGGAATGGTACTGCTCCTTCAGTTTGGATCTTTGGTTAATATAGCAAAGTTTTGCCCAGTCGTAGACGTGTGATACTGAGTGCAGAAAATATATATCTCCCAAGAAGTCTATTGCAAAATCTTGTGTATGTGGACTAATGTTGTGCATTATTAATAGTGTTCCTGCCTGGTTCATTGGGATCTGCACTGGCTGCCAATAATATACCGAGTCCGGTACAAGGTGCTGGTCATTACCTTTAAAGCCCTATATGGCCTAGGACCTGCCTACCTTAGCGACCGTCTCTCCCCACATGTTCCCCAGAGAGTACTGAGATCGGGTTCTCAAAACCTGCTTGTAATCCCCGGGCCAAAGGGGGCCCGTTTGAAATCAACCAGGGACAGGGCCTTCTCGGTAACGGCGCCTTACTGGTGGAACCAGCTGCCGAAAGAGGTGAGGGCCCTGCGGGACCTTGGGCAGTTCCCCAGGGCCTGCAAGACAGTCCTCTTCCGGCTGGCTTACAACTAAGCAACACTGTGAAGTTTGGATGGTGGTAGGGTGCATTTTGACAGACTGCTGGTTTTATGTTTATGTTTTATTAACTTACTGTTTTAAACTGTTGCTAATTGATGTTTTAAAGCTAAACTTATGTTAGTTTTTATATGTTGTAAGCCGCCCTGAGCCACTTCGGTGGGAAGGGCGGGATATAAATCGAAATATAAATAATAAATAAATAAATATTGGAGCCTGTAGGGGACTCGGGATTGGAACACTGGGCACTAGGGTCCAAACGCCTGCTGCTCTGCTCCAATCATGGGCCCCTGCTGGTTTGAATGATCCAATGGCGCCCTAGCGTGGGAACCTTGAAGTGTATATCGTTGGCCGTGTTGACCCAGTTCACCAGTCTGAGACTTTAGCCGTTACTATACTGTACTGAATAAAGAGAGCTATGATCACTGCAGCAACGTCTCCTCATTGCATTGAACCCACTACATTATACAAAAAAGGGTAAATTGAGACCAATTTCTCACTAGGCTTGTTCCGGGTGGAGAGAGCCCTTTTGCCCCCAGTGCTTGTCTCTGGTTTTGCACAAGCTGCTGCTGGTGCGCCACTTTCCTGTGGTGCAGAGTGGTAAAACTGTAGTACTGCAGTCCTAAGCTCTGCTCACGACCTGAGTTCGATCACCGGCGGAAGCTGGGTTTTCAGGTAGCCAGCTCGAGGTTGACTCAGCCTTCCATCCTTCCAAGGTCGGTCAAAGGAGTCCCCAGCTTGCTGGGGGGAAGCGTAGATGACTGGGGAAGGCAATGGCAAACCACCCTGTAAAAAGCCTGCCGTGAAAACGTTGTGAAAGCAACGTCACCCCAGAGTCGGAAACGACTGGCGCTTGCACAGGGGACCTTTCCTTTCCTGCTTCAAGCAAGATCCTCTTACAAGCAGTTTCTGCATGCCGCGGGAGAGTGGTGCGCCAACTCGTAACCCTATGGCTGCTTGTGTGAAAACGAAGAGAAGCACCGGGAGCAAAAGGGCTCTCCATCTGGAACAAAGCCCTAGTGCGAAATCGGTGAAGATGAAGAAAATACTGGATTTATATCCCGCCCTACACTTTGAGTCTCAGAGCGGTCACAATCTACCTTCCCCCCCCACACACACACAACAGACACCCTGTGAGGTAGGTGAGGCTGAGAGAGCTCTCACAGCAGCTGCCCTTTCAAGGACAACTCCTACGAGAGCTGTGGCTGACCCAAGACCATTCCAGCAGGTGCAAGTGGAGGAGGGGGGGGAATCAAACCGGGTTCTCCCAGATAAGAGTCTGCGCACTTCCCCGCTACACCAAAATATGACATTTATTCAAGTGGATCCAGTTGACATTCAGGTTGCAGCCAAAAGGCAAGAAAGAAGCCTAATCGAAAGAGTGCTTTCCCTATCACCAGTGACCAGTTCCTCTGGCATCGCGTGTGTGGGAGAATAAGGGCATGGTACCTGCAGGAGACATTTGCAGAGACATCTATCTCCATGGAAGGCCATGTGAAGAGAGTGAGAGGACAAAGTGAGTGTGAGAGAGGAGGGGTCAGATGGCAGCTCCCAGGTTAAGACAAGGAGCGGCATCCCATGCAAGGAGATACCTATACATGCTTAGAGTGATGTCCGGAGATGCTGAGTCGCTCAGTCCAATGCCTTCTTTATACTTGAACAAAGTAGGAATCAAGTATCACCTTTGAGACCAACAAAGTTTTATTCAGAATGTAAACGTTTTATTCAGAATGCCTGCATACTACTTCAGTCATACTCAGTGGGGGATATCAGCTGCTTGTCTTATTGCATATACCAGGGGTGGCCAACGGTAGCTCTCCAGATGTTTTTGGCCTACAACTCCCATCAGCCCTAGCCATTGGCCACACTGGCTGGGGCTGATGGGAGTTGTAGGCAAAAAAAACATCTGGAGAGCTACCGTTGGCCACCCCTGGCGTATACCAACCCATCTGATGGCAAACCATATGGATGTTCTAATCTCTTGAGAAACCATGCCCTCTATTTAAACTAACAAAGCCAGAATGTTACCTAGATTTATGGCACTTCGCACCTACAACAGAGTCTGCTTTTTATCATCCTCCAGTGTTGTTTCAGCCCTGCTTTGTCCTAACGCTAACAAACACAGATTCCTATCGGTGATTCTTTTAATTTGCTAAAAACATTCCCATGATTCCACACTGCCCATTTATATTAAGCATTGCTGCTTGCCATTCCCATTTTGTCCGATGAAGTCTGCTTAAGAGCGTACGAAAGGTTACATTCTAAATAAAACTTGGTTGGTCTTAAAGGTGATACTTGTCTACTGCTTTGTTCTACTTTGTTCTACTTCAGACAACGGAATGAGGTACAGTGAGTAGAGCTACATATAGCTGGCAGGCAGTGGTTAAGAATGCAAAGTAATACAAAGTTAGAATCCAATGGCGAAACAGTGTAATGAACAAGTCGGAAGGCCATTTGGTCCGGATGGCATTTGTGTGGGAAACCGATAAAAGGTAATAAAAGTTGCCTGTTAATTGCTCTTGCTACAAGTCTAGGTAATAGGAAATACATGTCCTTTTGTTTAGTACACTATTTTGCCATTTGACCCTAGCTTTGTATCAGTTTATACTAGGGGTGGCCAAACTGTGGCTCAGGAGCCACATGTGACTCTTTCACACACATTGTGCAACTGTTGAAGCCTTCGCAATTTGTCAGCTGGCATGTAGAAGGCATTTCTTTCTTTAAATCACTTCTCCAAGCTAAGCCAGCCACCTGCTTGGAGAAGGCATTTAAAGTTAAAGTTGCTTTCTTTCCACCTCTCCTTCCCTCCCCCACCCGTTTCCTTCCTTCCTTCCTTCCTTCCTTCCTTCCTTCCTTCCTTCCTTCCTTCCTTCCTTCCTTCCTTCCTTCCTCCCTCCCTCCCTCCCTCCCTCCCTCCCTCCCTTCCTCCCTCCCTCCCTCCCTCCCAGAGCCAGTTTGGTGTAGTGGTTAAGTGTGCAGACTCTTATCTGGGATATAAATTCTTCTTCTTCTTCTTCCCCCCTCCCTCATGGCTCTCAAGCATCTGACATTCATGTCTTGTAGCTCTCAAACATCTGATGTTTATTCTATGTGGCTTTTACATTAAGCAAGTTTGGCCACCCCTGGTTTACACTCTTAACCCACCAGCTATATGTATTTCAGCTCACTCTATCCCAACCCCGCCCCCCCCCCTTCTGAAGAAGTGTGCATGCGCACGGAAGCTGACATTCTGAATAAAACTTTGTTGGTCTTAAAGGGGCTCCTGGACTCCTACTTTGTTCTACTGCTTCAGACCAACACAGCTGCCCACCTGGATCTATTCTTTATTCTCGGTCACCCAATGTAGAGCCAGTGTAAGATTAAAGTGAGGTTAGGAAGCTACAGGGGCCCAGAGCTTCTGATGAGGTCCACTGCTACTTTCCCCTTGTTTTTGTCTCGCGGTGCACCTCTTCTGTGTCCCTCAGATCCTGACACCTGGTTACATGTGCTGACCCGGCCGGCTAGGTGAAGCGCATGTGAGTGGCACATGTGTTCTCAGTGCCTCCACTTCCATCTCTGTACTCTGTCCCAGGGCTTTTTTTTGTCGCAGGAACTGCTTTGCATATTAGGCTACACTCCCTGATGTAGCCAATCATCCTGGAGCTTACAGTAGGCCCTGTACGAAGAGCCCTGTAAGCTCTTGGAGGATTGGCTACAGGGGTGGAATTTTAGCAGGAGTTCCTTTGCATATCAGGCCACACCCCCCCTGATGTAGCCAATCCTCCTGGAGCTTCCAGTAGGCCCTGTACGAAGAGCCCTGTAAGCTCTTGGAGGATTGGCTACAGGGGTGGAATTCTAGCAGGAGCTCCATTGCATATTAGGCCGCACACCCCTGATGTAGCCAATCCTCCCAAGAGTTTACAAGGCACTTTTTTGTAAGCTCTTGGAGGATTGGCTACATCAGGGGTGTGCGGCTCCCATGTTGTGGCTTGAGATCTCCTGGATTACAACCACTCTGAGATTCAGAGTGTAGGGTGGGATATAAAGTCCTGACCTTCTATTAGAACTTGGCAATGCAGACTACGGGACTATTTCATTATGTATACCAGGGGTGGCCAATGGTAGCTCTCCAGATGTTTTCTGCCTGCAACTCCCATCAGCCCCAGCCAGCATGGCCAATGGCATCTGGAGAGCTACCATTGTCCACCCCTGATACACCCCTGATATATACAGTCACGTCCTATGCTGAACCTGCTATATCAGTCCTTGCAATTTGGTATCCCGGTATTACTTACCTTACTGAAAATGAGGTTATTCCAATTAACCATATCTGCTTTAAAAAAGTTATACTTCTGGTTATTACCACTATTTTAATTTTTAGCTGATAACAGATACTCTTGAGTGTATCTAACAGAGCTGGACAATATTTTATACAATCATGTGCCCAATTCTACCTTATCTGCCTGAATAGTTTAAAGCAGGGGTCCTCAAACTACGGCCCGCGGGCCAGATGCGGCCCGCTGAGGACGTTTATGCGGCCCGCCGGGTTATGGCAAAATTAGACCGGAAGTGACGTTCGACCTAAACTCGCGTTAGCAACGCACACTTCTGGCACTGGGCTGAGGCGGCGGAGACAGAGTGTGAGGCAATACCGAGGTGAGGTGAGTTCCCAGGCCGGGGTGTGTGGTGTGGGGAAGGGAGAGAGATGCAGAAGACGGAGAACTGACGGCCCACGGCCTTGTACAGTAACGGCAGTCCGGCCCTCCAACAGTCTGAGGGACAGTGAACTGGCCCCCTATTTAAAAAGTTTGAGGACCCCTGGTTTAAAGGAATATGGAAATATTGGTGGTTATACATTCATTTCTACTAGAGGCTGTAGTGTAGTTGACTATATTCTAGTTCCTTTAGCTCTTTATTATTGTATTTCTAATTTTTCAATTGAAGAACAGTTTTACAGTGACCATTTGCCCCTAGTTTAGGGTTGCCAATCCCCAGGTGGGGGCAGGGGATCCCCCGGTTTGGAGGCCCTCCCCCCGCTTCAGGATAATTAGAAAGCGGGGGGAGGGGAGGGAAATGTCTGCTGGGAACTCTGTTATTCCCTGTGGAGGCTTATTCCCATAGAAAATAATGGAGAATTGATCTGCGGGTATCTGGGGCTCTGGGGGGGGGGCTGTTTTTTGAGGTAGAGGCACCAGATTTTCAGTATAGCATCCAGTGGCTCTCCCCAATATACTCCATAAGTTTCAAAAAGATAGGACCAGGGGGTCCAATTCTATGAGCCCCCAAAGAAGGTGCCCCTATCCTTCATTATTTCCTATGGAAGGAAGGAATTGAAAAGGCATGCCGTCCCTTTAAATGTGATGGCCAGAACTCCCTTGGAGTTCAATTATGCTTGTCACGCCCTTGTTCCTGGCTCCACTCCCAAAGTCCCCAGATATTTCATGAACTGGACTTGGCAACCCTACCCTAGTTCTTACCTTGGATTTAAATAATTGCAGTCATTCACAATTATTGACTCAAGAACCAGATTTATCAATAACGATCCGTTGGTCTCCAAAAATAAGGTTGTATTTACCAAAACTTTTGAATCAGGCTATTATTTCCAACAGTAGGGATAGATTGATTAACTCTACTGATTATCCTGAAGCTGAAAACAGTTATGAGAACTTATTATCTGTTATAACTGAGTCGTTAAGACATAGATTCCAAAGCATTAAATCAGAACAGGAGAGCCAGTTTGGTGTAGTGGTTAAGTGCGCGGACTCTTATCTGGGAGAACCGGGTTTGATTCCCCACTCCTCCACTGGCACCTGCTAGCATGGCCTTGGGTCAGCAATAGCTCTGGCAGAAGTTGTCCTTGAAAGGGCAGCTGCTGTGAGAACCCTCTCCAGCCCCACCCACCTCACAGGGTGTCTGTTGTGGGGGAGGAAGGTAAAGGAGATTGTGAGCCGCTCTGAGACTCTTTGGAGTGGAGGGCGGGATATAAATCCAATATCTTCATCTTCTTCTTAAACAACCCTAAAATAGACCCAGGTTTGACAAAGAGTATTATTTTAATTAATTTTGCTCTGTGTTTCTGATTATTTACTTTATGCAAGTAGGGAGCTGTATATATTATGATCTATTTATTTATTTATTTTCCAGTTTTGTGATAATTCTGATGGATGTATTATTGGGTTTATTCCTTTTGTTGTGGTTTATGTTATATTTAAGGTTCTAATTTGTATCCTGTTTTATATTCAATAAAATCTTTGTTCTTTGGGGAGGGGGGAAATAATGCAATATCTTCTTCAACGTTCCCTCTAAGCTGCAGAGTCTTGTGAGCAGAAATTCTACTTTGTGAGCAACTGGCATTAAAGTGGTGAGCTGCTGAATCAATTATTGTGCTCTGGGGTCATCCTCCCTGAGCGAAGACAAAAAACGTGTGAGCAGGAGGCTAAAATTCTGTGAGCTAGCTCACGCTAACTCAGCTTAGAGGGAACGCCGATTACAACTCATCTCCCGGTGAAAGAGATCGGTTCACCTGGAGAAAATGGCCGCTGTGGAAAGTGGACTCTCAGGCATCATGCCCCATTGAAATCCTTCCTCTCCCCAAAGCCTACCTCCTCGGGCTCCACCCCCAAAATCTTCAGGTATTTCCCAACCCAAAGCTAGAAACCCTACCCACCTTCTCAGCCTGAATGTGCAAGTCCCAGCCCCTGCAAGGTGAGCACAGAAGGCGACTAGCGACTGAGGTGGGCATATTCCCAGGGGTGGGATTCTAGCAGGAGCTCCTTTGCATATTAGGCCACACACCACCGATGTGGCCAATCCTCCAAGAGCTAACAAGGCTCTTTTTTTTTGTAAGCTCTTGGAGGATTGGCTACATCAGAGGGGTGTGGCCTAATATGCAAAGGATCTTTTGCTAGGATTCCATATTCCTATTCAGAAAAGGACACTTCTAACACTTTGCCAATTGCTGCGATTTAAAAAAGAGTCTTGTCTTATTGTCTGTTTGTGTGAAGTGCCGTGAAGTCACTTCCGATTTCTGGCCACCCAATGAATTAATGACTGCCAAGATGTCCTAAAATTAACAGCCTTGCTGGAGTCTTGCAGACAGAGGGTGCTCACGGCTTCTTCGATCGGGTCTCCCCATCTCCTGTTGGTTCTTTCTCTTTTCCTGTTGCCTTCAACTTTTCCTAGCATTATAATCTTTTCCAGTGACTCTTGTCTTTCCAAATTGTGACCAAAGTACCATAGCCTCCACTCAGTCCGCAGCTATTTTTGTAGGAAAAGCCCAGCAGGAACTCATTTGCATATTAGGTCACAACCCTGACATCCCATCATCTCACACAGGGGTTTTTTTTGTAGAACTCATTTGCATATTAGACCACACCCCTGACATCCCATCATCTCACACAGGGTTTTTTTGTAGAACTCATTTGCAGGAACTCATTTGCATATTAGGCCACACCCCTGACATCCCATCATCTCACACAGGGTTTTTTTTGTAGAACTCATTTGCCGGAACTCATTTGCATATTAGACCACACCCCTGACATCCCATCATCTCACACAGGGTTTTTTTTGTAGAACTCATTTGCAGGAACTCATTTGCATATTAGGCCACACCCCTGACATCCCATCATCTCACACAGGGTTTTTTGTAGAACTCATTTGCAGGAACTCATTTGCATATTAGGCCACACCCCTGACATCCCATCATCTCACACAGGGTTTTTTTTGTAGAACTCATTTGCCGGAACTCATTTGCATATTAGACCACACCCCTGACATCCCATCATCTCACACAGGGTTTTTTGTAGAACTCATTTGCAGGAACTCATTTGCATATTAGGCCACGCCCCTGACATCCCATCATCTCACACAGGGTTTTTTTTTAGAGCTCATTTGCCGAAACTCATTTGCATATTAGACCACACCCCTGACATCCCATCATCTCACACAGGTTTTTTTTTGTAGAACTCATTTGCCGAAACTCATTTGCATATTAGACCCACCCCTGACATCCCATCATCTCACACAGGGTTTTTTTGTAGAACTCATTTGCAGGAACTCATTTGCATATTAGGCCACACCCCTGACATCCCATCATCTCACACAGGGTTATTTTTGTAGAACTCATTGCCGGAACTCATTTGCATATTAGACCACACCCCTGACATCCCATCATCTCACACAGGGTTTTTTTGTAGAACTCATTTGCAGGAACTCATTTGCATATTAGGCCACACCCCTGACATCCCATCATCTCACACAGGTTTTTTTTTAGAACTCATTTGCAGGAACTCATTTGCATATTAGACCACACACCCTGATACCAAGCCGGCTGGAACTGTGTTCCTGCACATTCCTGCTCAACAAAAAGCACTGATTTAGTCATTTTATTTTTTCACGTTCCATGTTTTTCACATTCCAGTTTGGTGTAGTGTATGGATTCTAGTGCGTGGACTCTTATCTGGGAGAACCGAGTTTGATTCCCCACTCCTCCACTCGCACCTGCTGGAATGGCCTTGGGTCAGCCAGAGCTCTCTTATCTGGGAGAACCGGGTTTGATTCCCCACTCCTGCACTTGCACCTGCTGCAATGGCCTTGGGTCAGCCAGAGCTCTCTTATCTGGGAGAACCGGGTTTGATTCCCCACTCCTGCACTTGCACCTGCTGGAAGGGCCTTGGGTGAGCCAGAGCTCTCTTATCTGGGAGAACCGGGTTTGATTCCCCACTCCTCCACTTGCAGCTGCTGGAATGGCCTTGGGTCAGCCAGAGCTCTCTTATCTGGGAGAACCGGGTTTGATTCCCCACTCCTCCACTTGCACCTGCTGGAATGGGCCTTGGGTCAGCCAGAGCTCTCTTATCTGGGAGAACCGGGTTTGATTCCCCACTCCTGCACTTGCACCTGCTGCAATGGCCTTGGGTCAGCCAGAGCTCTCTTATCTGGGAGAACCGGGTTTGATTCCCCACTCCTGCACTTGCACCTGCTGGAAGGGCCTTGGGTGAGCCAGAGCTCTCTTATCTGGGAGAACCGGGTTTGATTCCCCACTCCTCCACTTGCACCTGCTGGCATGGCCTTGGGTCAGCCATAGCTCTGGCAGAGGTTGTCCTTGAAAGGGCAGTTGCTGAGAGAGCCCTCTCAGCCCCACCCACCTCACAGGGTGTCTGTTGTGGGGGAAGGAGATAAAGGAGATTGTAAGCTGCTCTGAGTCTCTGATTCAGAGAGAAGGGTGGGGTATAAATCTGCAATTCTTTTTCTTCCTCTTATCCCATTAAGAGATGCTTACTGGGATTTCTTTTTAACTACATGCCATGAAGAGTTTCAGCTGCCCATTTCCACATGTTAAACCTCTGTGAAAGGGACACAGCATCTTTCTCCAGGTCTGTTGGCAACCCCACTAGCGGTGGTGCAAGTACCTGAAAATAAATTTCCCTTCTCGCGATGATAGCCTTTTTTGTTTGATCGACAGGCATCCCGTTGAGCTTTGAATTTGACTACTATTTCTAGGAATTCTAACTGCTGCGTGATGGAACTATTTCTGCCTTTTCGATGGGGAAACTCTGCATTTGTTACCTGTCTGCCCAAAAAATGAACAACGTTGTGGGGACGGAGGATTTGGCTTCCTGTCAGAGTTTGGAACGCTGAGGCTGGTGGAAACTCTTTTAGCTTCCTCTCCAGCCACTTACTGAAATCACTCAAAGAAATATGGGTCAAGTTTTTTTCTGGCTAGACGTTAGTCAAGGGAAATTGACGCATCTTCTAGTGGGAGATCTTCTCGTGTCATTTCTGAAGCATTTTATGTGTCCCACGACCAGTGGCGGACGGGGTTTAAAAATATTGGTTGCCAGGAGACAAAGGGGGCCCACCCACAACTATAAGGCTATTGTTTCATTGTTGTAAGAAATAAATTTTTCAACAAAATACATGTGGAAAAAGGTACAATTAAAACTTTCGTGAAATAAATGTATACATATTTTAGTAATTACAGTGTGCGTATATGGTACATATCACCGGCAGTATACAGTAGATACTAAATGGAAATCCAGATTGCATTTTCTCCAGGGGAGCTGATCTCTGCCAGCTGGAGATCAGTTGTGAAAGCAGGAGATCCCCAGGCCCCACCTGGAGGTTGGCAACCCTAAATACAATATAAATTTTAGTTGCTTTACAGCAATAATGCTGGAACTTCTATTATATTTTCAAGCTACTAAAAGGTCATTTGAACAAAGCAGGAGTCAAGTTGCACCTTTAAGACCAACCAATTTTTATTTAGAACGTCAGCTTTCGTGTGCTCTTAAGCCCACTTCCTCAGACGAGGAATCCAGCACGGTGAGCAAAGCCATACATAGCTGAGCAGAGCCGCACATAGCTGGTAGGCAGTGGCCCAGAATGCAACATGGTACGGATTTAAGAACCAATGACAGTGGAGTAAAATTATCTGGTAGGCAGTGGCCCAGAATGCAACATGGTACAGATTTAAGAACCAATGACAGTGGAGTAAAATTATCTGGTAGGCAGTGGCCCAGAATGCAACATGGTAAGGATTTAAGAACCAATGACAGTGGAGTAAAATTATCTGGTAGGCAGTGGCCCAGAATGCAACACGGTACAGATTTAAGAACCAATGACAGTGGAGTAAAATTATCTGGTAGGCAGTGGCCCAGAATGCAACATGGTACAGATTTAAGAACCAATGACAGTGGAGTAAAATTATCTGGTAGGCAGTGGCCCAGAATGCAACATGGTACAGATTTAAGAACCAATGACAGTGGAGTAAAATTATCTGGTAGGCAGTGGCCCAGAATGCAACATGGTACAGATTTAAGAACCAATGACAGTGGAGTAAAATTATCTGGTAGGCAGTGGCCCAGAATGCAACATGGTAAGGATTTAAGAACCAATGACAGTGGAGTAAAATTATCTGGTAGGCAGTGGCCCAGAATGCAACACGGTACAGATTTAAGAACCAATGACAGTGGAGTAAAATTATCTGGTAGGCAGTGGCCCAGAATGCAACACGGTGCAGATTTAAGAACCAATGACAGTGAAGTAAAATTATCCGGTAGGCAGTGGTTTAGAATGTAAAATGGCACAATGGCAGAATTACAGTGACAACTATTTCATGACAATAAAAGGTCATTAACATTTTTTAACATGTTGCCTGATGTTTGAGGGGGCCCACTTCATTGGGGAAACTGATGCGCTGGCCAATCCGCCACCGTCCACGACTAGAAACTCAGACTGTTGACAAGGCAGGACTCTTTTGAATCCCAAATGCCCAAGCAGGGAAGAAGTGAGAGAGGATGGAAGGAAAAGCACATCTACATTGGTCAAATAAAGCAAGAGTCGAGTCGCACCTTTAAGACCAACAAAGTTTTAATTCAGAATGTCAGCTTTAATTCAGCACATGTCAGCTTTCATGTGCTCTAAGCAGACTTCATCAGACAATAGGATGGAATGGCAAGCAGTCCTAAATATAGAGAAAGTGAGCGGTGAGTTAGTATGCAGAGTCATGGAAATTTTTTTTTTTAGCAGATTAAAAGAATCACAAGTTGGGGTCTGGTGTTTGTGTTAACTGGGCTGAAACAGCAACTGAAGGGTACTATAAAGCAGATCGGTGTCCATGTACTAAACCCATTAAGTATCCTGGGTGTGAAGTGCAATAAATTAGAGTCTGTTGTAATGTTTTTGTTGTTTTTTCAGAGGTTTGATTTAAACATGTAACAACACACATATAAATGTCATTCTAGTTTGCCATTAGAAAAAAAGAATATGTTAAAATATAGCAGAAAATGGGTTTAGCATATGTAATGAGATAAACAGCCAGTATCCTTTTTTGAGTATGTCAATACAAAGAACATTATTCTGATACATTATTCAAAAAGAGAAATATCTTGGAGTACTGTGGATATATAGCTATACTTGATGAAAGTGGGTTTAGCCTACATAATGAGATAAAAAACCAATATCCCTGTTCAGTCCTGGGGAGGTGTTTGTTCCAAGTTTCATAATAATTTGTAATTCAGCAATTTCTCTCTCCATTCTGTTTCTTCTTCCTCCTTCTTTCCTCCTCCTTTTCCTTTTTGGTGGTTAAGTGCGTGGTAGTGGTTAAGTGTAGTGCATGTAGTGGTTAAGTGTAGTGGTTAAGTGGTGTAGTGGTTAAGTGCGTGGACTCTTATCTGGGAGAACCGGGTTTGATTCCCCACTCCTCCACTTGCACCTGCTGAGATGGCCTTGGGGCAGCCAGAGCTTTCATAGAAGCTGTCATGAACATATGAACATATGAAGCTGCCTTATACTGAATCAGACCTTTGGTCCATCAAAGTCAGTATTGTCTTCTCAGACTGGCAGCGGCTCTCCAGGGTCTCAAGCTGAGGTTTTTCACACCTATTTGCTGGACCCTTTTTTGGAGATGCCAGAGATTAAACTTGGGACCTTCTGCTTCCCAAGCAGATGCTCTACCACTGAGCCACCGTCCTTCCCCTTGAAAGGGCAGCTGCTGTAAAAGCACTTTTAGCCCCACCTACCTCACAGGGTGTTTGTTGTGGGGGTGGAAGGTAGAGGAGATGGTGACCGCTCTGAAACTCTGAGATTCAGAGTATAGGGCAGGATATAAATCCAAATCTTCATCTTCTTTCTCCTCCTCCTTTCTTCATTTATGAATCGCCTCATCCCAGCCAATGCCAGGCTCTAGGCGATGTACAACAAAAGTACACATGAAATCAATAAAACCATTAATTTAAAACAGTTGCAACCCAATGAACATACTTTATAGTGTGCTGAAATTCTGCTTTCCAGGCATTGGGAACCGTTCTCCCCTTAAGTAGAGGGCGGAGAAGGGAGTGCCAGCCTGGCAGCCGTCACTGTCCTCAAACAAAAGCCTGGCGGGACCATCTCTGCTTTGCAGGCCCTGCGGAATTGTAAAAGATCCCACAGGGCCCTGGTGTCTTCTGGCAGAGAGTCCCACCAGGTTGGGGCCAGGACAGCTGGACCTCTTTAGGGGCGGGGAGCACCGGTAGATTTCGAGCAGTAGAGCGTAGTGCTCTTCCAGGGATGTAGTGGTGGAGGTAGGGTTGCCAAGTCCAATTTAAGAAATATCTGGGGACTTTGGGGTGGGAGCCAGGAGACATTTAGGGGTGGAGCCAAGATCAAGGGTGTGACAAGCATAATTAAACTCCAAAGGGAGTTCTGGCCATCACATTTAAAGGGACGGCACACCTTTTCAATTCCTTCCTTCCATAGGAAATAATGGATAGGGGCACCTTCCTTTGGGGCTCATAGAATTGGACCCCCTGGTCCAATCTTTTTGAAACTTGGAGGGTATTTTGGGGAGAGGCACTAGATGCTGTACCAAAAATTTGTGTCTCTATCTAAAAAAAAGCCCCCCTCCAGAGCCCCAGATACCCATGGATCAAATCTCCATGATTTTCTATGGGAATAAATCCTCCATAGGGAATACTAAAGTTCCCAGCAGACATTTCCCCCCCTCCCCCGTGGGTCCCTAGACCCCTCAAGGCCTTAAAGGACATAAACAAAACCTTGAATCATACTCGGTACTATGGATCTGTATACACGCACCTGCTCTCTCAACACACAGCCTATGAACACTCTGGCTAACATTTTTATATTTGAAAGCGATATATAATTGTACATCCTTTGTTTTTAATTTCTCTACTACTTGCCTGGTAGTAGTGAAACTTCTTATAAAAAATTATCCCCCCCCCCTTTCATTTTAGAGGCTTTATTTTGATCAGAAATGGTAAAGGCCATGATTCTCTAGGGTTGCCAATTCTGGGTTGGGAAATTCTGGAAGGGCTGAGTTTTGGATAGGGAGGGACCTTTTGGATAGGGAGGTACAATGCCATAGAGCAGGTGTGGCCAGAGTTGCGTAACATGAGAGTCACATAGAACAAACATTAGATGTTTGAGAGCCAAAAGACATGAATGTCAGATGTTTGAGGGAAGGAAGGAAGGAAGGAGGGAAGGAAGGAAGGAAGGAAGGAAGGAAGGAAGGAAGGAAGGAAGGAAGGAAGGAAGGAAGGAAGGAAGGAAGGAAGGAAGGAAGGAAGGAAGGAAGGAAGGAACATGGGGTAGGGAGGAGGGAGGGAGAAGAAGAAGATGATATTGGATTTATATCCCGTCCTACACTCTAAATCTCAGAGTAAAGGAAGGTAAATTTCCTTTACCTTCTTCCCCCACAACAGACACCCAGTGAGGTGGGTGGGACTGAGAGGGCTCTTACAACAGCTACCCTTTCAAGGACAACTCCTACGAGAGCTATGGCTGACTCAAGGCCGTTCCAGCAGGTGCAAGTGGAGGAGTGGGGAATCAATCCCGGTTCACCCAGATAAGAGGTCATGCGCTTAACCACTACACCAAACTAGCTCTCAGAGGTGGAAGGAAAGCAACTTTAAATGCATTCTCCAAGCTGCTGGCTGGCTTGGCTTGGAGAAGTGATTTCAAGAGACAAATGCCTTCTCCAAGCCGGGCAGTGGGGGCTTCAAGAGCCACCTGATAGGTGTGAAAAAGCCCCATGTGGCTCCTGAGCACCAGTTTGGCCACCTCTGCCGTGAAGTCTACCTTTCAATGCAGCCATTTTCTCCAGGGGAACTGACCTCTCTAGTCTAGAGGTCAGTTGTAATATCAGGAGGTCCCCAGGCCTCACCTGAAGGTTGGGAACCCTACGAATCCCATCACCGAATCCAGAATAACCCACAGGAAATGTTAAACTTTTGCAGCCACAACAAGAGCGAATAGCAAAATAAGTAAATCAGATCAAGATGCAAATTTCTGTTTAAATTGCGTTGATGTGTTTATGCATAAAACCACTTTGAGTCCCCCAGATGTGGGTGAAAAGCAGGTTATCCATGCTTGCGTAACTAAATTAGGGTGGGGGACCTGAGGGGTAGACTTACTGCTCTAACGCCATCCACTGTACGCCTAATGTTTTTTCAAGGTCAACTAAATATAAGGTTTTACGCATCAGATGTGGCTTGGTGGTGGTGTGGTTGACACATTTGTTGAGGAGACTGATTTATGACACACACACCTCCTCAGAGATGGCGACACAGGTGAGAGGAAGGAAATCCTCAGCGACCACAGAACAGCATTGTTTCTCCGACATGGAGGTATTAAAAAAAACCCGGAGAACCTTCAGAAAGACTGAATACTATTACGCCACATTATTTTGGCTGCTGTCTGCGGAATCATCGAAGACTCTGGCTTCTTTGCGGTTCTCCAAGGAAGTAGTGAGGAATGAGAAATAAAGGAGGAGTCAGTTGTCGTCTCTCTGCTGCAAAATGGCCGCTTGCCTTTTCTTCACATCATAGTCTGTTCTAGGGTTGCCAATCCCCAGGTGGGAAAATAAAGGTACATAACCTACCGTGAAAACCAGCTTCTATTATTAAATTATAAAAAGTCAACAAAAATAAACATACTCATATAAATTCCACCATCATAAATTACAAAACAACCATAACTTTGATTGGGAAAGTTCCCAAAATCTTTTAAAAATCCCTGGACCAAGGGAGGCTAGATTGAAAACAACGAGGGAGCAAGCCTTCTCAACAATGGCTCCCCAATGGTGGAATCAACTACCAGAGGAGGTACGAGCCCTGCGAGACCTGAATCAGTTTCGCAGGGCTTGCAAAACCACCCTCTTTCAGCTCGCTTTTAAGATGGAACCTGGTTAATGACATCTAGCCATCCTATACATATTCTGAACTGTAGCACCTTAATTAATAATCTACAATGGTTTAACTGTTTTATCTAACTGTTAACTTAATTTATGAATGTAATTTAACTATATTTTAACTGTTTTTTATATTAGTGATTGTATTCTACTGTAATCATGGTATACACCATGTCCTGTGAGCCGCCCTGAGCCTGCCTTTGGCAGGGGAGGGCGGGATATAAAAATAAATTTTATTACTATTATTATTATTATTATAACTTTTAGTCCTTAATGAAAAAGGAAGCATTAGCACCGAGCCTTTCTTTTCATCCTGTGGTAAAACTTCCCATCTCATTCCATGAAATCCTGGTGTAGTACTCCAGATGTTTAATGTTTGTCAAAAAATGCAGCCAATAATCCACGTTTCCAAGGACGAGGTTGTACGGAACCCTTGTTTCGCGTGAGCTTCTTCAAGCTGCAACAATCCTCTTAGCAATTTCTCTTAAGTATTAGGCGAATACTTAAGTATTAAGTATTAAATATTAAATATTAGGCCAATACATTAGGCTAATACTTAAGAGAAATTGCTAAGAGGATTATTGCGGCTTGAAGAAGCTCACGCGAAACAAGATATAGATAAAAATAGATATTTTTATCTAACCCCCTCTTGAAGCTGTCTATGCTTGTAGCCGCCACCACCTCCTGTGGCAGTGAATTCCACATGTTAATCACCCTTTGGGTGAAGAAGTACCTCCTTTTATCCGTTCTTACCCGACTGCTCAGCAATTTCATTGAATGCCCACGAGTTCTTGTATTGTGAGAAAAGGAGAAAAGTACTTCTTTCTCTACTTTCTCCATCCCATGCATTATCTTGTAAACCTCTATCATGTCACCCCGCAGTCGACGTTTCTCCAAGATAAAGAGCCCCAAGCATTTTAACCTTTCTTCATAGGGAAAATGTTCCAACCCTTTAATCATTCTAGTTGCCCTTTTCTAGACTTTTTCCAACGCTATAATATCCTTTTTGAGGTGCGGTGACCAGAATTGCACACAGTATTCCAAATGAGACCGCACCATTGATTTAGACAGGGGCATGGATATTCTCTGGCAGAGGTTCTACCAGGCGGGGGCTGTATGTTTTGATGGATGAAAATGGGGGTACATCCCAGTATAAATGTAGATCGCCAAATATGAAGCTGCCTTATACTGAATCAGACCCTCGGTCCATCAAAGTCAGTATTGTCTTCTCAGACTGGCAGCGGCTCTCCAAGGCCTCAAGCTGAGGATTTTCACGCCTACTTGCCTGGACCCTTTTTGGAGATGCCGGGAATTGAACCTGGGACCTTCTGCTTACCATGCAGATGCTCTACTACTGAGCCACAGCCCCATTCATGGCTCTCCAGGGTCTCAAGCTGAGGTTTTTCAGCCTACTTGCCTGGACCCTTTTTAGTTGGAGATGCTGGGGATTGAACATGGGACCTTCTGCTTACCAAGCAGATGCTCTACCACTGAGCCACCGTCCCTCCCAAAGAGAGAGAAAGAGAAGCAATCATAAGGGGATCGGTTTGAATTGCAGGGCTTTGTGCAGAATCATGGAGTTGGAAGGGACCTACAAGGTCATCTAGTCCAACCCCCCCACACACAATGCAGGAAATTTACAAGTACCTCCCCCCCAGTGACACATGCTCCATGCCCAGAAGATGGCAAAAAAGGTCCAGGATCCCTGACCCCCAAGTGGCGATTGCAGTGCTGCTGTAGCTGGTTGAAGGGGACCAAACCTCCAAGGAAGACGGCCTTGGTTCCATTTGACCAGCCAGAGCAGCCTGCAGCATCCGTCCGGGGCGTACGCTTTGTGGAAGTCCACGTGCTTCTTTCCGTCAGAGTTGTCTTCGGGATATGTCACCTGCAAAATAGAAAAGTGGAAGCTTACAAAACTGCACTAAACAACAGGTTCCGATGTCAGTACAATACCTCAATCTCAATCTCCGGATAACAAGAATTCCTTTACCCATATAGTGTATATACAAGCTCTGCTTATCACGCACCAGTATCCACTTCATATTTCAAAATCCAGAATTCAAAACTCAAAATACAATGTTCAAAATTGGAAACAGAATCCTTACTACTCCTCCAAACAGTCTGCTGTATGTGCTTCCTAAGGGGCCAAAGCCCTCTCGTTCTATCAACTTGTATCCAGCGACTTGGGTAGAGTCCTCCAGTTTCCAGTAAACTTGTCACCCAGAGAATAAGGGACCGTATGCCCGAGCTTCCTCACGGTTTCACAGAGGCAGTCCTTCATCAGCCTTTTCTCTCATGAATTTTTCTCTTGGAATCACAGTATATATGCTTTAACACACAGATTAACGCATGTCAGTTGCACTTTCTATTTTCCGGCTCTCCTGAGCCACAGTTTGGCCACCCCTGGTATACATGTTCTTTCGTCCCCCCCCCCCCCCCCCCACCACAGAGTCTGGAGACAGATCCTTGGAGAGGTGCTTTACACAAATTAGCATTTGCACAAGTACGTTCTGTACTGCGGTTAAAAGGTTTTGTTTCACAGCAGATCCCCCATCTGTTTATTGGCGGTAGAGAAATCATGCATGCTAAAATCCATTTGGGTTGCACCAAAGTACACCTTTTCCATGCTGAATTTAATTGTAGTATTAGAAAAGGGAAGACGTGACACGGCCCTAAAGAACAGGAAGATGGGTGATACTTCTTGTATCCAGGCTTGCCAGCGGCCTGCTTGGGGCAGGCAGTCTTCCAGGGAAAGGTCCAGTCACCTTTCCCTTGCCCCTGGGAGAAAGGTTGGGTTCAGACTGCCAATTGGAGGTGACACAGGGACAGCCCCAGATGGATGAAAAAAGACGGTTCAGACATGCACATCTGGCAGCCGTCCCGCTCCCATCCTTTCCCCGTCCTCGGGTGTTGTTCAAGCAGCTCAGAAAAAAGTTACCACATTCTTAAAAGGTAAAGGTAGTCCCCAGTCCTTCCCGACTCTGAGGTGGCAACACATCGTAACATTTTTATGGCAGACTTTTTACGGGGTGGTTTGCCATTGCCTTCCCCAGTCATCTACACTCCGCCCCCCCAGCAAGCTGGCGACTGATTTTACCGACCTTGGAAGGATGGAAGGCTGAGTCAACCTTGAGCCGGCTACCTGAAAACCCAGCTTCCTCCGGGGATCGAACTCAGGTCGTGAGCAGAGAGCTTGGGCTGCATTACTGCAGCTTTACCACTCTGCGCCACGGCGCTCTTCCAGATTCCACGTCCCAAATGGTAGTAAATCTCCACAGCGCTTCCCTGCTGTGTTTCCCGGCTGTCTGTACAGCTGCGGGGAGCGCCTGGGAAGCACTTGAGTGGTCTGACCGCTACTCCGGAGCACAGGGAGGCTGTCCCTGCCCTGCTAACAGGCCGTGTGCAGTCTGGCCATCCCCAGAGCCCTTTCCCCTCTGCTGGATTTTTTCCAGGATGGGAGGCTGCCGTCCCAAGCTGCCGATCTGGACCCCACCAAACAATGGAGGACAGAAATGACGTCAGGCTACGTGCCTATGTTATGTCTAGGCATATATGTCAGTTCCACCCCCAAAGCTCCCAAGGATATGTCACCCAAACTGAACCCCAAGAAAGGGAAATCAGTTGGGATGGGCACAAACTGCATTTTTATGGTTCAGGGTTCGTGGCTGAACCATGAAGCAAACTGTGAACAGATATGTCAGTCGGCGAACTGCGCTGGTTTTTATCAGTCCGTGAGCCATTTAAACCCCTGCTTTCTGCTCTCCGCTGCTCAGACGTAATCTTAAACATACATAAGATTATACTAGTCTTCCTACAGAAGAGGACGTGAAGCCTGTATTTATGTGACAATCTGTGCTGGTGTTTTTGGTCACACGCTTATGGTATCACACATTGTATGTGGTATTACATTTAGGGATGGTTTCCTTTGTGGTATTACATTTAGGGATGGTTTCCTTTGTGGTAATGTATAAAAGTTTGTTGTGTCTTTTTTTTAAAAAAAAGAATTGCCACACAGTTCTGTGCTGTGTTCTACTCCTACTGTGTTTTGCTGTAACATAAGAACTTAAGAGAAGCCATGTTGGATCAGGCCAATGGCCCATCCAGTTCAACACTCTGTGTCACACAGTTTCCAAATTTATATATACACACACACACATATACACACTGTGGCTAATAGCCACTGATGGATCTCTGCTCCATATTTTTATCTAACCCCCTCTTGAAGCTGTCTATGCTTGTAGCCGCCACCACCTCCTGTAGCAGTGAATTCCACATGTTAATCACCCTTTGGGTGAAGAAGGACTTCCTTTTATCCGTTTTAACCTGACTACTCAGCAATTTCATCGAATGCCCACGAGTTCTTGTATTGTGAGAAAGGGAGAAAAGAACTTCTTTCTCTACTTTTTCCATCCCATGCATAATCTTGTAAACCTCTATCATGTCACCCCGCAGCCGACGTTTCTCCAAGCTAAAGAGCCTCAAGCGTTTTAACCTTTCTTCATAGGGAAAGTGTTCCAACCCTTTAATCATTCTAGTTGCCCTTTTCTGGATTTTTCCCAATGCTATAATATCCTTTTTCAGGTGCGGTAACCAGAATTGCACACAGTATTCCAAATGAGACCGCACCATCTATTTATACAGGGGCATTAAGATACTGGCTGATTTGTTTCCAATTCCCTTCCTAATAATTCCCAGCATGGCGTTGGACTTTTTTATTGCAATCGCACACTGTCTTGACATTTTCAGTGAGTTATCTACCCCGACCCCAAGATCTCTCTCTTGTTGAGTCTCTGCCAGTTCACACCCCATCAACTTGTATTAGTAGCTGGGATTCTTGGTCCCAATGTGCATTACGTTGCACTCGGCCACATTTTGTATTTGGTTTTCTTGTCAATTGCACAGCAGAGCTACTAAGCCAAGCCTCTCTCCCTTCTATCGGCTGAGTCTACCCCCTCCTCAGTCCCCTGGGGAAGGAAGGAAAGAGATAAGAGCTTTCTTTGCCCAGTTCCCTGGGTCATGTGGGGGAGGTACAAAGAAAGCACTTTTAAGACCAATGAGTGCTAATGTTTTAAGTTTTTTAAATCTTTGATTGTGTTTATCTGTGTCCTTTATAACATTTATATCTCCAATGCCTGGCATGACATTTTATGACGCTAATGGCCTGGCCTGACAAAGTCACATTTATGTTGGATTTGGCCCTCATAGCTGTACGCAGGTGCCTTTCTGAGCCTCACTTTCAGATCCCCTTGGTGCTTAGGCTATAAAAGGAAGCACCCATTAGAACAACTCCAAAATAAGACGGGGACCCCACTAACTGGAGGCAGGGCAAAGATCCTCACAGATACTGCCCGGCATTCCTGGAAAAACCATTGTATAAAGAAGCAAATCGGAGATCCAGCGAGGAAGGACTGATTGTGATGGATACCTGTGAAAGAAGAGTCCAACACTCCAGAGGTTTCTTTCAGCACATGCCGGTGTAAGGACAATTGGCAACCCAGCACGAGAATGCGACAGGGAGGCGTGTATTGCCCTGTTTCACCAAAGGCTTTTACAAGCTTCAAAATACATTCAAACATTTACAAGAGGGCACAAAGCTCAAATATTCTGCAAAGTACAAACGGCCAGTTCACAGTTTTGCCAACCTTTCTCCTGGACCTCCACTATAAAGACTATGAACTTCTATCATGAATCGAAAGGACATTGGGTTTCCGGGCGATTTATTGCACTCTTGCCTAAATAGTTTGATAAACTTTATATTGAGGCTGGTCTTTCGTGGATGCCTTAGGGCTTGTTTTTTTCTTTTCCTTCTGTATAACGGCTTGCTTTGCCAGACTTGCTCAATCGCACAGGAGCTACAGAGCAAAGCCTCTGTTTTCTCCATCGGCTAAGGCTCCTCCCTTGGGGAGGAAGAGGGGGCAGAGCTTGCTTTGCCAGACTCTCTCAATCGCACAGTAGAGCTACTGAGCCAAGCCTCTCTTCCTTCTATTGGCTGAGGTTCCTCCCCCTCCTGGTCCCCTGGGGAAGGAAGGAAAGAGCCAAAGCTTCCTTTGCCCAGTTTCCTGGGTCCCATGGAAGAGATAAAGAGAAGGCACCTTTAAGACCAACAACTGCTAATGTTTTAAGGGTTTTTTTTTTTAAAAAAAATCTTTAATCATGTTTGTTTGTGTCCTTTATAAAGTTTATATCTCTGCTACTTGATCTTAAGTAGGTACACACAGAGCCTGGCCCAATGATGTCTCATTTATGTCAGATCTGGCCCTCATAGCAATTGAGTTCAACGCCTCTGCAGCAGAGGCCTGGTTCCAACAAGAATGTTGAGAAGGGTTCAGTATTAGGGTTGCCAAGTCCAATTCAAGAACTATCTGGGGACTTTGGGGATGGAGCCAGGAGACATTGGTGGTGGAGCCAGGAGCCAGGGTGTGAGAAGCACGATTGAACTCCAAAGGGAGTTCTGGCCATCACATTTAAAGGGACCGCACGCCTTTTAAATGGCTCCCCTCCATTGGAAATAATGGCTAGGGGGCACCTTCTCGGGGGGCTCATAGAATTGGACCCCCTGATCCAATCTTTTTGAAACTTGTTTTGAGGAGAGGCACTGAATGTTAGGCGAGACATTTGGTGCCTCTACCTCAAAAAACAGTCCACCTGGAGCCCCACATACCTGCGGATCAATTCTCCATTATACTCTCTGGGAATCGGTCTCCATAGGAAATAATGGAGTACCCAGCAGAGATTCCCCCCCCCCCCGCTTTCTGATGATCCTGAAGCAGGGGGAGGGCCTCCAAACCGGGGGATCCCCTGCCCCCACCTGGGGATTGGCAAACCCATTCAGTGTACCCCCTGGGTATCACACTAACGCCTTCATAGAAGGACATGTATATGTTGTCGAGGGGCGTGTGTGTGTGTGTCAAGAAGCTGACCCAGAAACATGCCCCCTCCCCCTGAACTGCAAACCGATCTCCTCGTTCGGCAGCTGGGACATTTGAGAGCTTTACAGACCACAAGGTTCGGCATCTGCGAACGTGCGAGGGTTCGAGCACATGACACGTCTCTCACAGCAGCAGCGGCGTGAAATGTTCTCTTCGGTACATCTGCCTGCTCGCCCCCCCCCCCCTTTTAAGAAAACCCTCTTTTTTCCTCCCTTAAAGAGACCCTTCTTTTGTAAGCTGGCATCATCTGCCAGTTGTCGCTCAAGCATCGGCTTTCGGAAAAACTGCCCCAGCTGTACCTGCTCGACAGCTGCCAAGGGGTTGATGAACGGCCAGGCACGTGGCGGTGTCTTAAAGTGGAACAAAAAGAGCCTTTTCTAAACCCATGCTGAGGCCTCTGTGCCGTACGTGTATGAGCCGTCGTGAGTGCAATAAAACTCGTTAAAATTGTTAATAAGCTTTTAATGAGGTGCTGTATCCCCCTTTCCACCAACAAACTTTTCATCCCTTCCTAAAGCAATGGTGAAAATGGGTTAAATACCAAAGCTTTGCCTATTGGGGAGGGGGCATTCAATCAATCAGGTTCAGGGGTGGAATTCTAGCAGGAGCTCCTTTGCATATTAGGCCACACACCCCTGATGTAGCCAATCCTCTGAGCGCTTACGAGGCTCTTTGTTTTGCAAGCTCTTGGAGGATTGGCTACATTATGGGGGTGTGGCCTAATATGCAAAGGAGCGCCTGCTAGAATTCCACACCGGATCAGGTTTATTATGATCAAAAGGCCAGCACGATAAAAAACAGATTAAAAGGCAGTTTGTAGAATTGGTGCAAAAACGTACGATTACAGATAAAAGGATATTCATATTCCAGCATTTAACATTTTCCTGAAGACAGTTTTGCTTTCTAAGAGGCAATACACAAAATTTGGCATAAGATACAAATTTTTGGAGTATAGGTATGACAGACTCAGCCACATTACTTTAACAATAGTGCTACTGCATAGGCAGATAAGAGTATCTACTGTGTAGAACTGTGGAAGAAAATGCATCAAAGTGCACTCTTATATCTTTCATAAGTGATATCTAAAAGGTATGAGGATACTGTATAACTTGGTGCTTTTTTTCAAACTCCTATAACTTAAAGGAAGCATTGGCTCATCATTTTGGGTCTCTATATCTGTTAATCTTCGAGAGATTAGAGCTTTTGCTTTGTTAGTCCCATACAGGGGTGGAATTCTAGCAGGAACTCCTTTGCATATTAGGCCACACACCCCTGATGTAGCCAATCCACTGAGAGCTTACAAAAAAGAATCTTGTAAGCTCTCAGAGGATTGGCTACATCAGGCGTGTGTGGCCTAATATGCAAAGGAGCTCCTGCTAGAATTCCATCCGTGGTCCCAAATCAAACAGGGCTTCTGGTTCCAAGCCAATCAGTTTAATTTTGTCGATTATCTTTGAAGACCATGTAGGATAAGGGAAGCGAACAACAAGGAGGGTATTGATTTCTGAATGACTAAGTATTTGAAAATAGCACGTTACAGAATCCTAAACGGGAATGAGCCACGACCTGGAGGGTCCAGACTAGCCGGATCCTATCAAATTTCATAAACTAAGCAAGGTCTTAGATTGGAGGATCACCAGGGGAGTCCGGGGTTGCTAAAATTCCGGAATTTTTGCAGCTTTGGAAAAAAACCATTTTTCCCCGTTTTTTTTTTTTGGGGGGGGGGGGGAAGGTGGGATTAAAATTTTAGAAAAAATTGAAAAAAAAAATACTCTTTTTTCTTTTCCAGATTGAAATCCATTCTGTTACTTTAGGAACGTAAAATATGACTAGGGTTGCCAAGTCCAATTCAAGAAATATCTGGGGACTTTGGGGGTGGAGCCAGGAGACTTTGGGGGTGGAGCCAGGAGACTTTGGGGGTGGAGCCAGGAGACATTGGGGCAGAGCCAGGAACAAGGGTGTGACAAGCATAACTGAACTCCAAGGGAGTTCTGGCCATCACATTTAAAGGGACAGCACACTTTTTAAAATGTCTTCCTTCCATAGGAAATAATGAAGGATAGGGGCACCTTCTTTTGGGGCTCATAGAATTGAACCCCCTGGTCCAATCGTTTTGAAACTTGGGGGGTACTTTGGGGAGAGGCACTAGATGCTATACTGAAAATTTGGTGCCTCTACCTCAAAAAATAGCTCCCCCAGAGCCCCCGAAACCTCCAGATCAATTCCCCATTATACCCTATGAGAAACGATTTCCATAGGGAATAATGAAGACGTTTCCCTCTACACACACACACACACACACACACACACACACACCCCTTCTCGCAAATCTGATGTAGGGGATTGCCCTCTCTACTCACCAGCCAGCTTATTTCAGCAACAGACACAGAAAGTTGAAGCCTTTCACCACCTCCGGAGGTGGAAAGGCACATGGTCCTTTGGGGCGGGGCAGGAATCAGCCTGGGAAAGCTCCGGCTGCTGCGATAGAGCTAGGTGGGAAGGGGAGGGGCAAAGAGAAGCTGCTGCAATGGAGGTGGGAAGGGAAGGGAAGGGAGGAGGAGAAGCATTGGGGATCGGTGGGAACGGGAGAGGAGAAGCTGCTGGGATCGGGGCTGGGTGGGAAGGGCTGCCATTCCCCCGCTTTCTGAATTTTTGGCCAGCGGGGGGAGGAGGCTCCATATCAGGGGGCCCCCGCCCAGGCGGGGGATTTGGGAAGCCTAAATATGACTATATTCAATTCTACTTGGCATGAAATTATCACAACTTTGTGGTTCAGTCGCACAGTCGAGTCCGACTTTTTGCGACCCCATGGACCAAGTCACGCCAGGCCCTCCTGTCTTCCGCCATCCTCCGAAGTCTGCTCAAATTCGTGTTTGTTACAGCAGTAATGCTGTCCAGCCATCTCCTCTTTTGCCCTCCCCTTCTTCTTTTGCCTTCTGTCTTTCCCAGCATCAGGGTCTTTTCCAGGGAGTGTTCCCTTCTCATTGGGTGGCCAAAGTATTTGAGCTTCAGCTTCAGCATCTGACCTTCCAGGGAACAGTCTGGGTTGATTTCCCTTAGGACTGACTGATGGGATCTTCTTGCAGTCCAAGGGACTCTCAAGAGTCTTCTCCAGCACCACAGCTCAAAAGCATCTATTCTTCTGCGCTCGGCCTTCCTTATGGTCCAGCCCTCACAGCCATACATTACTACTGGGAATACCGTCGCTTTGACTATACGGACTTTTGTAGGCAGGGTGATGTCTCTACTTTTTATTTTTTATTATACTGCCCAGCATATTAAAAATATACCGTATCCAAACAATTATTACACACAGAATTTACTTTTTAAATCATATTTGCAATTGTAACAAATGGGGCCACAATTTCCTGAACTGTTTACTAGTTTATGTGGAACAGACAAAAAAAACCTCCCCAAAACAATTTTTAAAAATCTAGAAGTAACAATTCATATTTTCTCTCCACAGTATTAAATAAAAATTAAAAAAGCTCATTCTCATAAAAAGAATTGAAGAGGGTGGAAGTGTACAGAAGGGAGGGTAGACTAAGTTTCAATGAATGGGCATGACCTAGGACTTGCTTTTCCTCAGTGCGCAGAAATTAGAACAATCTGACATATTTTTTAGAAATGATTTGGAAAATATGTGATGAATAAAATATTTTATTCATCATGATAAAATAAAAAAGTTCCATAATCATTTCTTTTCTTTTCTTCAATTTTTTTCAATTTTTTCAGAAAAAAAAGAAAACAAGGGCTTCAGGGAAAAAAAAGTGTCCCCCCCCCTACTTTTTCCCGTTTTTTTTCCTGGCCTTCACATCTCTAGTTGCTATGCAGAGGCAGGAAATGACAAACCCAGGGCTTTTTTTGAACAGGAATGCAGTTCCAACTGGCTTGGCATCAGGGGATGTGGCCTAATATGCAAATGAGTTCCTGCTGGGCTTTTCTACAAAGGCGGCCCTGGACAAACCACCTCTGAGTATCACTTGCTTTGAAAACCCTACAGGTTGCCGTAAATCAGCTGCTACTTGTTAGCACTGCCAAGGAAGTCTAAGGTTGCCATGCAGAGGCAGGTAATGGCAAATTTCCTCTGCACCCCTATCTTGACTTGGATGGCCCAGTTTGGTGTGGTGGTTAAGTGTGCGGACTCTTCACTGGGAGAACCGGGTTTGATTCCCCACTCCTCCACTTGCAGCTGCTGGAATGGCCTTGGGTCAGCCACAGCTCTCGCAGGAGTTGTCCTTGAAAGGGCAGCTGCTGGGAGAGCTCTCTCAGCCCCACCCACCTCACAGGGTGTCTGTTGTGGGGGGAGAAGATAAAGGAGATTGTAAACAGCTCTGAGTCTCTGATTCAGAGAGAAGGGTGGAGTATAAATCTAAGGTCGTCTTCTTCTAGCCTGATCTCATCAGCTACAAGTGATGTCAGGGGGTGTGGCCTAATATGCAAACGAGCTCCCACAGGGCTTTTTCTACAAAAAGCCCTGTGTGAAACAATGGTGAATTCAGGGGGTGTGGCCTAATACGTAAATGAGTTCCTGCCGGGCTTTTTTTGGCAAAAAGCCCTGGGCTAAACAATGGGGACATCATGGGGGGTGTGACTAATATACAAATGAATCCCCGCTGAGCTTTTTCTAAAAAAAAAAAGCCCCGTGCAAAACAATGGTGACATCAGGGGTGTGGCCTAATATGTAAATGAGTCCCTGCTGGGCTTTTTAAACAAGAAAGCCCTGAGTGAAACAATTGTGACACCAGGGGGTGTGGCCTAATATGCAAATGAGATCCTGCTGGGCTTTTTCGTCAAGAAAGCCCTGCATGAAACAATTGTGACATCAGGGTGTGTGGCCTAATATGCAAATGAGATCCTGCTGGGCTTTTTTTGACAAGAAAGCCCTGCGTGAAACAATGGTGACATCAGGGGTGTGGTCTAATATGTAAATGAGTCCCTGCTGGGCTTTTTCAACAAGAAAGCCCTGAGTGAAACAATTATGACATCAGGGGGTGTGGCCTAATATGCAAATGAGATCCTGCTGGGCTTTTTCTACAAAAAAAGCTCTGGGTACCTCTATGACTGAGTTAATTTAAATATGTGAAAATTAGATAATCTTGTTACGGATTTCTTAACGTGTGAAACCACATTGGAATTTGAAAGTTTTGCTTCTGTTTGTTGAGTTATTGCAGAAGGGACAGGTCTGCGTGGCTATTCAAAGAGGGGCGAGGCCGTGTGGAAGGTCATCCCCCTGAAACCACACACTTCCTTACATTCCATAGCAGTATAATTCATATGGGGATATAAAGAAGCATGTCGTCTCAAAAAGAGAAACTGGTCTTTCTCATCCTTCTTCGCCGGACGCCTGAACGTTCTTTGGTCTTACTGAGAAAAGTGTTGTTTTGTTGAGGTGGACTGTTCAGAGACGCGTTGTAGCACCATGGATGTAGATGGTGGTAAAAACTCCTGTCTGGTGGCAGCTGACGTACAGTTGACCCCATAGGGTTTTCGAGGCCAGAGGCTAACAGAGGTGGGTTGCCATTGTTTGCCTCTGCGTAGCGACCCCAGATTTCTCCCATTATGTCTCACGTAGACCGTTACGCTCTGCTGGTTGCAACCTGCTGGTTATCCCAGGCCCTAAAGAAATCCAGCTGTCTTCGACAAGGGCCAGGATCAAAAATGGTCCTGGCCCTGACCGGGTGGAACTCTCTGGGAGATGACATCCGGGCTCTGTGGGACTTTATGCAATTCCACAGGGCCTGTAAGGCAGAGATGGTCCACCAGGTTTTGGTTGAGGACAGTGATGGCTGGCACCTTCCTTCCTTTTCCCATCCCCCTCTGAAGTTTTCCCTCCTTCCCCCCAATATGCTCTGTTCTGACAATCTGGAAGAACAACACTCTTAGCAGGGATGTCATTGGGATTTCTGATATTTGTATTATTTCAGTTTATTTCATTGTGTTGTTTTAATCTATATATCGCTTTATTTGATGTATGTTGCCCAGAGCCAAGCTTGGGCTGGGATAGGGCAATTAAGTAAATCCAATTCTTCTTCTTCCTCTTCTTCTTCCTCTTCCTCCTCTTCTTCCTCTTCTTCTTCTTCTTCTTCTTCTTCTTCTTCTTCTTCTTCTTCTTCTTCTTCTTCTTCTTCTTCTTCTTCTTCTTCTTCTTCTTCTTCTTCTTCTTCTTCTTCTTCTTCTTCTTCTTCTTCTTCTTCTTCTTCTTCTTCTTCCATACAAGATGAGGCCAGCCTAGGTGTTATCCAGGTCAGGGTAATGGATGTGGTGGTTGGGGGCACTAAATGTGGTGGTGCACCAGAAAACATTATAGCAGGGCTTTCTTGGTCATGGCACCAAACTGTGAAGCTTCTTCCCCAGGGCATTTGTTTGGTTCCTTCCATCACTGTGGGCTTGTCTGTTTCATTGGATGGTTCCCTCAATGACAACTTCTACCTGTCCTATATTGTACATGTTTTATTTTTGGCTTTAGCTGGTTTTTTATGTCGTGTTTCTGTATTAATGTTTTGCTTTTAGTTGTTGGCTGCCTTGGTGGCCGGCCCTGTTTGGCAGAAAGGGCAGGATATCAGTTTTGTAAATAAATAAATAAAATCACTGAATGGGACCTGTAGTTCTTCTAGAGGAAGTACCAATGTCTTTGTCTCTGACTATGCCACCACCAATGAGAGATGACCTTGAGGGCCAGGGCAGGGTATGGTGATAAGAAGGGGTGGAATTCTAGCAGGAGCTCCTTTGCCTATTAGGCCACACACCCCTGAGGTAGCCAGTCCTCCAAGAGCTTACAAAAAAGTGCCTTGCAAGTTCTTGGAGGATTGGCTACATCAGGGGTGTGTGGCCTAATAGGCAAAGGAGCTCCTGCTAGAATTCCACCCCTGGGGAGGGGAGAGACCTCATCAATTTGATGGATTTATGAAGATAGGAAGCTACATTCTATTAAACTAGATCAGGGGTGGGGAATCTTTTTTCTGCCAAGGGCCATATGGATATTTATAACATCATTCGCGGGCCATAAAAAATTAAATTATCAACTTAAAAAACAGTGCTCTGCCAAGGAAGACCAATTTAGGCCAGCAAAATTAATGCAAATAATTGTTTTTCTATCTGAAGTCATGTGGGGAGAGCCTAATCTGGAACACGCACACACACACGCACAGCCAGCCGCCCTAGGCAAATGCAAAGGTCCAGGGCTTTTTTTGTAGAAAAAGCCCGGCAGCAATTCAGTAGCACATTACACAACATCCCCTAATATTAGCATATTAGGTCACACCCTCATTAGCATATTAGGCCACATCCTCTGGGATAAGTCTGTGACGGTAACTTTTCCAGGCCCCGCAGCAATTCTGGCCGGCCAACCAGGCCCCAGGGAGGCTGCCGCACAGTACATCTGGGCCCTGTGATCCCTGCCTGGCCCTGGGGAGGCTGCTGCACAGTGCGGCTGGGCCCCACGATCCTCGCTGGCCAGCCAGGTCCCAGAGAGGCCGCCACATGGGTTGATTTGACCCAGCAATCCCCGAGGGCCACACCAAGTGACCTCGAGGGCCACATATGGCCCTCAGGACGGAGGTTCCCCACCCCTGAACTAGATCATTGGCTAGAAGAGAGTCCTCATCAGGGGACAGTGCTCTAGAGCAGGGGTGTCAAACTCATTTGTTATGAGGGCCAGATCTGACATAAATGAGACTTTGTGGGGCTGAGCCATGCTGGGTTGGGTGAGGCCATATCACGTGTGTACCTACTTAAGATTAGGTAACAGATATAAATTTTATAAAGGACACAGACAAACACAATTAAAACATGCTTAAAACGTTAGCATTCGTTGGACTTAAAGGTGCTTTCTTTGTATTTCTCCCATGGGATCCAGGGAAGCTCTGGCTCTTTCCTTCTTTCCCCAGGAGGGGGAGGAGCCTCAGCCAATAGAAGGAAGAGAAGCTTCGCTCAGTAGCTCTGCTGTATGATTGAGAGAGCCTGGAAAAACAAGCTCTGCCTTCCCCCCTTCCTCCCCAAGGGGAGGAGCCTCAGCCAATGGAGAAAATAGAGGTTTTGCTCTGTAGCTCCTGTGTGATTGAGCAAGCCTGGCAAAGCAAACTGTGATACAGAAGGAAGCAAGAAAGAGGGAGAAGGAAGCAGATGACAGCCAGTTGCTCAGGGGCCTGATAGGAGCCCTCCGGGGGCCTGATTCGGCCCCCGAACTGCATGTTTGACACCCCTGCCCTAGAGCAGGGGTGGATGAACTTTAGCTCAGGAGCCACATGTGGCTCTTTTCATTCTCTAAGCCCCCACTATCCCATCAAGCAGCTTGGAGAAGGCATTTCTGTCTTTAAATCACTTCTCCAAACTGAGCCAGGCGACGCCTTGGAGAATTCGTTTAAAGTTGCTTTCTTTCTTTCCTTCCCTCCAACATCTGACATTCATGTCTTGCGGCTCTCAAACATCTGACATTTATTCTATGTGGCTCTTACGTTATGCAAGTTTGGCCACCCATGCCCTAGAGTCCACCCTCCAAAGCAGCCATCGTGTCCAAGGGAACGGACCCTTTGTCTGATCGACAGCAGGCCTTGAATTCAGCAGGAGCTCACTGGAGCACAGCTCCTGAACCTTTCTGAGGGTTCCCCCTCCTCTTCCCCACCTACCTACCTTGTCCATTGAATAGTAGGTGCAGCTGCATAACAATCCCTGGATGAGGAGAGCGGGCAGCCAGCCAGCCACCAGGGGCTTTGCCACGCCCCCAGCAGCCCTCATTAATCTCATGCCACCCTGTCTCCTAGGGTTGCCAACCCCCTGCTCCAATCTTTTTGAAACTTGGGGGGTATTTTGGGGAGAGGCACTAGATGCTATACTGAAAATTTGGTGCCTCTACCCCCAAAAACAGCCCTCCCCAGAGCCCCAGATACCCGCGGATCAATTCTCTATGATTTTCTATGGGAATAAATCTCCATAAGGAATAATAGAGTTCCCAGCAGACATTTCCCTCCCCTCCCTTTGCCTTCTGACGACCCTAAAGCGGGGGGAGGGCCTCCAAACTGGGGGATCCCCTGCCCCCACCTGGGGATTGGCAACCCTACTAAAAACTAGCAAGATCTATTCCAGCATCAGTTTGCCTTGTCTACTCAGACTGGCAGCGGCTCTCCAGGGTCTGAGGCTGAGATCTTTAGCATCGTCTACTGGTAGGGTTGCCGAGTCTATGGAGGACTGTACCGTAGAGTATTCCCTCCCACATTGCTAGAGCATCTGGGAAAACCATAGAGTTTTCCCGGGAGCTCCTAGCGTGGCTGGCGAGTGATGTCATTGAGCTGGTGACATCAGGGGAACTTGGCAGCCCTATACTGGTTGGTCCCTTTTAACTAGAGATGTCGGGGATTGAACTTGGGGCCTTTGGCATGCTGAGCAGAGGATCTGCCACTGAGCCGCAGCCCTGTGGATAGGTGGGCCCTAGGTTATGAAGGGCCTACAAAATATTTCTTTGCCTTCATGTACTTTATTCTACTAACGTACAGTTCACACACACAAATTGGAAAAAGTGGCCTATATAAACCTGATCAACCATATTGTACAAAACTCCTCAGCTATGTGTTGTAGCTAGCTGGGAATTTGAGATGCCTCTCTCTGTTACGGGAGGGTCGTCAACTCACAATTGGCTTACGGCGACCCTAGCAATGGGTAGGGTTGCCAATCCCCAGGTGGGGGCAGGGGATTCCCCGGTTTGGAGACCCTCCCCCTGCTTCAGGGTCGTCAGAAAGCGGGGGGAGGGGAGGGAAATGTCTGCTGGGAACTCTATTATTCCCTATGGAGATTTATTCCCACAGAAAATCATGGAGAATTGATCCTTGAGTATCTGGGGCTCTGGGGGGGGGGGCTGTTTTTTGGGGTAGAGGCACCAAATTTTCAGTATAGCACCTAGTGCCTCTCCCCAAAATACCCCCCCAGTTTCAAAAAGATTGGACCAGGGGGTCCAATTCTATCTGCCCCAAAAGAAGGTACCCCTATCCTTCATTATTTCCTATGGAAGGAAGGAATTGAAAAGGTGTGCCGTCCCTTTAAATGTGATGGCCAGAACTCCCTTTGGAGTTCAATTATGCTCGTCACAGCCTTGGTCTTGGCTCCACCCCCAAAGTCTCCTGGCTCCACCCCCAAAGTCCCCAGATATTTCTTGAATTGGACTTGGCAGCCCTAGCAATGGGCGTTCAAGGCAAGTGAGAAGCTGAGGTGGTTTGCCACAGCCTTCCCCTCCAGAGCCTTCCTTGGTGGTCTCTTGTCCAAGTACTGACTCTGCTTAGCTTCCAATGGGACTGGTCTATCCCAGACTGCCTTCCCGCGTAAAACTGTACTTAGCAGTACTTAAAAAGAATCACTTGACCAGTCTGAGGGGTTGAGAATACCATGATCCATAAATACATATGAACATATGAAGCTGCCTTCTACTGAATCAGACACTTGGTCCATCAAAGTCAGTATTGTCTTCTCAGACTGGCAGCGGCTCTCCAGGGTCTCAAGCTGAGGTTTTTCACACCTATTTGCCTGGACCCTTTTTTGGAGATGCCAGGGATTGAACCTGGAACCTTCTGCTTCCCAAGCAGATGCTCTACCACTGAGCCACCCACCCTCCCCATGTGGAACAGAGGGTATTAAACCGTTTCACGGGCAACGGATTCAGCCTTTCCGATCTGGTGACAGTAATCTAATCCTGTGTGGGCTCTGCAGGGACACATCTGTTCATTTTGGGCCTTGTCTGCATGAGGGGTGAACAGAAAAGGGCAGCTGTTCCATAGGTCTTACTGCGAAGTGTAGTAAATTTTCCGTTATTGTTGGCTGACATTTGTTAGAACCCGGTTGCCTTAAATGTGGCAGGAGTTCAGACGCTTGTACAGCCTTCGGTGCGGGCAGGGGTGGAATTCTAGCAGGAGCTCCTTTGCATATTAGGCCACCCCCCTCCCCCGATGTAGCCAATCCTCCACGAGCTGACAAAGCTCTTTTCCATAAGCTCTTGGAGGATTGGCTACATCAGGGTGTGTGTGGCCTAATATGCAAAGGAGCTCCTGCTAGAATTCCGCCCCTGGATGCGGGCGTTTGGGGTGCTTTGGAGACATTCCTGATGTGACGTCTTTCGCTTGAGAGCAACAGACAAGGGACGAGGTCTGTACCACTCTATGGATCAGTGGCACGTTGCTGCTGAGGATATACCAACCCCAGCGACTCCCCAACTTGGTTCCTGTGGGGGCCGTGGGGACCACCTAGGGTTGCCAATCCCCAGGTGGGGGTAGGGGAGCCCCCGGTTTGGAGGCCCTCCCCCCACGTCAGGGTCATCAGAAAGGGGGGGAGGAGGGAAATGTCTGCTGAGCACTTCCTTATTCCCCATGGAGGTCGATTCCCCTAGGGTATAATGGAGAATTGATCGGTGGGTATCTGGGGCTCTGGGGAGGCTGCTTTTTGAGATAGAGGCACCAAATTTACAGCACAGCATCCGGTACCTCTCCTCAAAACACCCTTCAAGTTTCAAAAAGATTGGACCAGGGGGTCCAATTTTGTGAGCCCCCAAAGGGGCGCCCCTATCCTTCATTATTTTCTATGGAAGGAAGGAGAAAGTAGAGAAAGAGGTACTTTTCTCCCTTTCTCACAATACAAGAACTCGTGGGCATTCGATGAAATTGCTGAGCAGACAGGTTAAAATGGATAAAAGGAAGTACTTCTTCACCCAAAGGGTGATTAACATGTGGAATTCCATGCCACAGGAGGTGGTGGCAGCCACAAGCATGGCCACCTTCAAGAGGGGTTTAGATAAAAATATGGAGCAGAGGTCCATCAGTGGCTATTAGCCACAGTGTGTGTGTGTGTGTATATATATATATATATATATATATATAAAATTTCTTTGGCCACTGTGTGACACAGAGTGTTGGACTGGATGGGCCATTGGCCTGATCCAACATGGCTTCTCTTATGTTCTTATGTTCATTTAAAAGGCGTGCGGTCTCTTTAAATTTTGATGGGTAGAACTCCCTTTGGAGTTCAATTGTGCTTGTCACAACCTTGCACCTGGCCCCACCCCCAAAGTCTTCTGGCTCCACCCCAAAGCCTCCTGGCTCCACCCCCAAAGTCCCCAGATATTTCTTGAATTGGACTTGGCAACCCTATACCCACCAAATGGGGGTTTTGCCCAACAAGGCTTCTGGCTGACCCCTGGAAATTTGATTGGCCATGCAGGTTTTCAAAAAAACATTGGTTTTGCAGCCGCCACCACCAGTGAAGGATCTTCACTGTGTGATTGAGGGTTGAGATGTGGCAGCCATTTTGTAAACGTATCAGAATTTCTAGTGATTCCTAGATATATCCACGCCACTTCCTGGTAGCTCTGGCAATCTGGCAGTTCTTTGGTGAGAACTTCCTCTAAGCAGACAAGACCTTGTTTTTCTTTTAAATTTTTCTCCTAGGATACTGCCCTCCCTAACGGTCATGCTAGTGGCCTGGCAACCCTAAGGAAGGTCACATGAAACACAGATGATCTGAGATTTCCCTTGATATTCAGAAACGGCAGGTTTGCATTAGGGTAATAGTATTAAAAAGTAATTAAAAATATGTCAAAGGATAGTTGGTATCCATCAGGGATGGCCAAACTATGGTTTGGGAGTCACATGTGGTTCTTTCACACGTACGTGGCTCTTGAAGCTTCCACCACCCCATCAGCCAGCTTGGAGAAGGCATTTCTCTCTTTAAATCACTTCTCTAAGCCAAGTCAGCCGCTGCCTTGAAGAATGCATTTAAAGTTAAAGTTGCTTACTTTCCCCCTCTCTCTCACCTTCACCTACCTACCTTCCTTCCTTCCTTCCTTCCTTCCTTCCTTCCTTCCTTCCTTCCTTCCTTCCTTCCTTCCTTCCTTCCTTCCTTCCTTCCTTCCTTCCTTCCTTCCTGCTCTCAAACATTTATTCTATGTGGGTCTTAACATTAAGCAAGCTTAGGTACCCCTGGTCTGCATTAAACGAACCCGTGTTTAAAATTTGAGCAGGGCTTTTTTTTTCTAGAAAAAGCCCAGCAGGAACTCATTTGCATATTAGGCCACACCTTCTGACATCACCATTGTTTCACACAGGGCTTTTTATGTAGACAAAGCCCAGCAGAAACCTATTTACATATTAGACCACACCCCCTGACACCAAGCTGTGTTCTTGTGCGTTCCTGCTCAAAAAAAAGCCCTGGACTTGAGTGAAAAGTAGTCTTTAGATCTTGATGTAGGCACGTTGGGGATGTCCACCAGGACAGTGCCTTGGTTTTGCCCAAGTTTGTGGGCAAAACGTCTATGATAGAATTAGCTGTGACCATAGAGTTTTGCCCCAAAACCAAAGCACCGACCCCTGACATCACAGACGTCCTATGTCACTTGCGGGTGATGTAGGTATATCATGTTTATTTCCAGCTTCTTGCCTTTTTTGGGGGGAGGGGTAATTCCCCCTGCTGGCCAGCTGGCCAACGGCACAGCGGAGCACCCAAAACCGGAGGACCCCCACCCTATTGAGGGATCTGGCATCTGTAACCAGTATTGCAGCCATGCCCTACCCTCACAATTCCTGTACGAGCATCCATTTCTTTACAAATGAGGATCAGCTCTTGCCTTATACGCTTCAGGTTCAACCTAAAGAACATGTCTGAACATCGATATGCTCAGGGGTGGAATTCTAGCAGGTCCTTTGCATATTAGGCCACACACCCCTGATGTAGCCAATTCTCCTTAGTGCAGGGTCTGTTGTAAACTCTTGGAGGATTGGCTACATCAGGGGTGTGTGGCCTAATATGCAAAGGAGCTCCTGCTGGAATCTTATCAGACTGTCAGGCCTAGTTAGATGTTCTGTGGAGACAGGTTTGGTCATAAAATGGGGAGCTGCTGCTTCGTCACGTCTGGAGTGGCCTTTTGGTTCTGCCTCTCCTACTTAGGTAGGAGCTATCCTTGAATATTTCTTTGTACAACGTCATCACGAACAGGGATTTTTTTGTAGCAGGAACTCCTTTGCATATGAGGCCACACCTCCGTGATGTAGCCAATCCTCCAAGAGCTTACAGGGCCTACTGTAAGCTCCAAGAGGATTGGCTACGTCAGGGTGTGTGGCCTAATACGCAAAGGAGTTCCTGCTACAAAAAAAAAAGCCCTGGTCATGAGAGAATAGGAAAAACAAATAGGAAAAAACCTTGAACCTTACCTCAAGGTCACCAGAGTCCTCCTTTTGCTCCTTGGTTGGAGCACTGATCCGTGGTTCCATCATCCAAGCGGAGTTCGAGAGATTAGACCTGGAGAGAGATTTCTTCAAAGGGCTTTTTCTCACCCCAAAGAGGAAGAATTGTGGAAGCGTTTTGTTCAGTGCCCTTGAGAATCTTTTTTTTTAAAAATTGATTTCTTCAGTTCAAAAATTCTTTTCCTCCCAACTTTATGTGGCTTCTCCTCTCCTCTGGCTGTACCTAAAGTTGGCTTCTCTCTCATTTTCTCCGTGCTCTCCTTCCCTGTGACTAACTGCTATATACTATGATTGTCCCCTTCGATAATGAAGGCTCCCACATTCTATATCTAAAGAACCACTAAATGGCTCTCTTCCACTGCATTTTTGCACTGCTATACTGGACTTCGCTATTCCCTATCTCTCCTCCTTCTCACCCCCCCCCCCCATCTAGAAAGGGAATGCACTTAAAAAGGCCTCCACGTTCCTTTTTGTACCCGAGGCTCGTCCCCACCCCTCTACTCAGCCTTCCACCTGTCTGCGTCCTTTACGGGACACGGACGGATCCACACCTCCTGTCCACCTCAATCAGAGGCAGTGACAGTAGAACAGAGGGCTGTTGAATTACACCTCTTCAGCTGTCCTGTGACAAGGAAGTGGGGGGGAGCTTCGCTGGATTTTGCGTCCTGTGGGTTTCTTCTCTTTGGAGACTCAGTGTAGAAAGAGATCGTGGGCTGGAGAATGGATGTTTTTGCTTAGGACACCAAAGAGATAGTTTTAACAATCCGTCTCGAGAGAGATTAAAATCTTTCATTTTTGCGTATTGCAGGCCGCTTTACAGGGAAAAAGTAATGAATGAAGTACTTCCTTTTATCCATTTTAACCTGACTGCTCAGCAATTTCATTGAATGCCCACGAGTTCTTGTGTTGTGAGAAAGGAAGAAAGTACTTCTTTCTCTACTTTCTCCACCCCTTGCATAATCTTGTAAACCTCTATCATGTCACCCCGCAGTCGACGTTTCTCCAAGCTAAAGAGCCCCAAGCGTTTTAACCTTTCTTCATAGGGAAAGTGTTCCAAACCTTTAATCATTCTAGTTGCCCTTTTCTGCACTTTTTCCAATGCTATAATATCCTTTTTGAGGTGCGGTGACCAGAATTGCACACAGTATTCCAAATGAGATCGCAACATCAATTTATACAGGGGCATAATGATACTGGCTGATTTGTTTTCAATTTCTCTCCTAATAATTCCCAGCATGGCGTTGGCCTTTTTTTATTGCAAACGCACACTGTCTTGACATTTTCAGTGAGTTATCTACCACGACCCCAAGATCTCTCTCTTTGTCAGTCTCTGCCAGTTCACACCCCATCAACTTGTATTTGTAGCTGGGATTCTTGGCCCCAATGTGCATTACTTTGCACTTGACCACATTGAACCTCCTCTGCCATGTTGACGCCCACTCACACAGTCTCAACAGATCCCTTTGGAGTGCCTCACAATCCTCTCTGGTTCTCACCACCCTGAACAATTTAGTGTCATCTGCAAACTTGGCCACTTCACTGCTCACTCCCAACTCTAAATCATTAATGAGTAAGTTAAAGAGCATAGGACCCAGTACCGAGCCCTGCGGCACCCCACTGCTTATCGTCCTCCACTGCGAAGACTGCCCATTTATACTCACTCTGCTTTCTATTAATTAGTTTTTGATCCGCAAGAGGACCTGTCCTTTTACTCCATGACTCTCGAGCTTACTAAGGAGCCTTTGATGAGGAACTTTATCAAAAGCTTTCTGGAAGTCAAGGTAAACAACATCTATCGGGTCTCCTTTGTCCACATGTTTATTCACCCCCTCAAAGAACTGTAACAGGTTAGTGAGGCAAGATCTTCCCTTACAGAACCCATGCTGAGTCTTCCCCAATAACCCATGTTCATCAATGTGCCTACTCATTCTGTCCTTGATAATGGTTTCTACCAACTTTCCCGGTATTGAAGTCAGACTGACTGGCCTGTAGTTTCCCGGATCTCCTCTGGAACCCTTTTTAAAGATGGGGGTGACATTTGCTACCTTCCAGTCCTCAGGAACGGAGGCAGATTTCAATGAAAGATTTCATATTCTTGTCAGGAGATCCACAAGTTCAACTTTGAGTTCTTTCAGAACTCTTGGCTGTATGCCATCTGTACCTGGTGACAATAGTTTTTAATCCGTCAATCAGTTGTAGGACCTCCTCTCTTGTCACCTCAATCTGACCCTGGAATGAGCAGTATTTATAGTCACAGATGCCAGAAAGAAACCCCAGAGATTCCAGATGGGGGACTGCCTGTATTTGACTTGTTTTCGATATCTCTGACTAAGCAACACCAAAAGAGTTTCTTAGAGGACTCTGTAGCGTATTAGGTTTGCAGTCTGGCTTCCTGTTGTAACATCCTGTGCTACAAAATCAGAAACTCAGCGTCTGAGTGCGGTGAGAGTTTTTCAGAGTAACTTCATGAAATTGGTTTATGGGTTACGATATCTAAATCCTTCCTTTTCCACTGCTCCCAGTGGTTCAAGTTAGCAATTATCGGGTGCGAGTTAACCTCGAATAAATGCAGCAGTTTCTCTGTGCAACCCAGAATTATTATTTTTTTTTAAAAAGCAGAGTGAAACTTCTCTCTTGTTTTATTGAACATTCGTTCAGGCACCCCAGAAAACCCTGATTTAACTGAACTAAGTATGGTTAATGAACTGAATGCGGGACACACTCTGAGGAGAACTGAGGGCCAGTCAGATTACTGTCTGGAGATGAGGAATTGAGCACAGTGGTGGTTTTTGTTTTGTGGTTGTTGTTTCGTATGACGCATGAATGCAATTGTTTCCACTGAATTGTAAAACCCTAAGGCAAGAGTGTCAAACATAAAGTCCAGGGGCCAAATCAGGGCTCCAGATGGCCCCGTCAGGCCCCCAAGCAACTGGCTGTTGTCTCCTTCCTTCTTCCTTTCTCTTGCTTCCTTTGGCATCTCAGCTTGCTTTGCCAGGCTTGCTCAATCACACAGGAGCTACAGAGCAAAGCCTCTTATTTTCTCCATTGGCTGAGGCTCCGCCCTCGGGGAGGAAAGGAGGGGAGGGATAGCTTGCTTTGCCAGGCTCTTTCAGTTGCACAGCAGAGCTACTAAGCCAAACCTCTCTTCCTTCTATTGGCTGAGGCTCCTTCCTCTCCTGGTCCCCTGAGGAAGGAAGGGAGGAGACAGAGCTTCCTTTGCCGAGTTCCTTGGATTGCACGGGAGAGGTAGAAAGTAAGCACCTTAAAGACCAACAAGTGCTAATGTTTTAAGCATGTTTTATTTTAAGCTTTTTTTAAAACAATCTTTGTGTTTGTCTGTGTCCTTTATGAAGTTTATATCTCCGTTACCTAGTGTTACATGTTTCATTTATGTCAGATCCGGCCCTCATAACGAATGAGTTGGACACCCCTGCCCCGAGGGGTGGTGGTAAACGCTGTCAAGACGCTGCCAGTTATGACAAGTCCACAGGGTTGTCAAAGCAAGAGACAAAAAGAGGAGGTTTCCATTGCCGCTTTCTGCGTGGATTGGAGGATTGGCTACATCAGGGTAGGGCTTTTTTTCATAGCAGGAACTCCTGTGCATATTAGGCCACGCCTCCCTGATGCAGCCAATCCTCCTGGAGCTTATGGTAGGCCCTGGACTAAGAGCCCTGTAAGCTCTTGGAGGATTGGCTACATCAGGGGTGTGTGGCCCAGGGATGGAATTCTAGCAGAAGCTCCTTTGCATATTAGGCCACACCTCCCTGATGTAGCCAATCCCCCTGGAGTTTACAGTAGGCCCTGTACGAAGAGCCCTGTAAGCTCTTGGAGGATTGGCTACATCAAGGGTGTGTGGCCCAGGGATGGAATTCTAGCAGAAGCTCCTTTGCATATTAGGCCACACCCCCCTGATGTAGCCAATCCCCCTGGAGTTTACAGTAGGCCCTGTAAGAGGAGCCCTGTAAGCTCTTGGAGGATTGGCTACATCAGGGGTGTGTGGCCCAGGGATGGAATTCTAGCAGAAGCTCCTTTGCATATTAGGCCACACCTCCCTGATGTAGCCAATCCCCCTGGAGTTTACAGTAGGCCCTGTACTAAGAGCCCTGTAAGCTCTTGGAGGATTGGCTACATCAAGGGTGTGTGGCCCAGGGATGGAATTCTAGCAGAAGCTCCTTTGCATATTAGGCCACGCCCCCCTGATGTAGCCAATCCCCCTGGAGTTTACAGTAGGCCCTGTACTAAGAGCCCTCTAAGCTCTTGGAGGATCGGCTACATCAGGGGTGTGTGGCCCAGGGGTGGAATTCTAGCAGAAGCTCCTTTGCATATTAGGCCACGCCCTCCTGATGTAGCCAATCCTCCTGGAGCTTATGGTAGGCCCTGGACTAAGAGCCCTCTAAGCTCTTGGAGGATTGACTCCATCGGGGGAGGGGGGGCTTCGCCTGGACTCTCTTGATGGTCTCCTAACCAAAAGCTGACCCTGCTCAGTGTCTGAGATCTGATGAGACCAGGGCACAGATGAGCAGAACTGGGTTGGTCATTGCCTGCCTCTGCGTAGCTATCCTGGATTTCCTTGGTGGCTTCCCGTTTAAGTACTGACCAGGGCTGATCAGGCTGAGCTTCTGAGATCTGATGAGATCAGGCAAGCTGGGGCCGTCTTAAGTTAAAGCAAAATCACGATCCCAGCAATCCGGGGTGGAATTCTAGCAGGAGCTCCTTTGCTTATTAGCCCACACACCCCGATGTAGCCAATCGTCTAAGAGCTTGCAAAAAAGAGCCTTGGAAGCGGCCCCGTGGCGCAGAGTGGTAAAGCTGCGGTACTGCAGTCCTAACCTCTGCTCACGACCTGAGTTTGATCCTGGCGGAAGCTGGGTTCAGGTGACCGGCTCAAGGTTGACTCAGCCTTCCATCCTTCCGAGGTCGGTCAAAGGAGACCCCAGCTTTCTGTATTAGTTTTAAGATATGTATTAACTATGTATAATTTTAATGTTGTTTTAATTATTGTATTTTGTATAATGCTTTATTGAATGCTGTTAGCTGCCCTGAGCCTGCCTAGGCGGGGAGGGCGGGATACAAATAAAATTTAACAAATAAAATTTAATAATAATAATAATAATAGCTTGCTGGGGGGAAAGTGTTGATGACTGGGGAAGGCAATGGCAAACCACCCCGTAAAAAAGTCTGCAGTGAAAATGTCGTGATGCGACGTCACCCCAGAGTCACAAATGACTGGTGCTTCCAAAAGGATAAGACTACCTTTACCTTTAAGCTCTTAGAGGATTGGCTGCATCAGCGGGTGTGGCCTAATATGCAAAGGAGCTCCTGCTAGAATCCCACCCCTGCCTGCAATCAAATCAAGAAGGTTGGAAAGTGGGTGTGTTTATGTGAAAAAAAATACAGTATTTCCTGTTGTCATGTTATCTCCCTCGCCCTCATTTGTAGCTTACTGCTGCTATTCTCAATGCTTACTTCTTCAAGCTTTACTATAGTTCTTCCTCTGAAGAGTGTCCGCCCCAAACTGAAGCTGATGTGGCTCATAAAAGGCACAAACTTCGCTCCTCATAGCTGGCATTCCTTTCCAAACAGGTGGCCTTCCAGCCTGTTGTGGGTCAGGGCTGCCGTGAGTTTACAAGTGGAGGGGTCAAACACAGGGCTGCAGAAAACAGGGAGTCCATTTTATATGCCTTGCTTCTTACGAAGAAAGGATGGGGCAGGTAGAAAAGAGGGTTAACTGCACCTAGATTGTTACATCCACCCATTTTATTTTGAGCGTAACAGGGAGCTGTGAGATCCTTCATTATCTCCAATGGAGGGAAGGCGTTTAAAAGGCGTGCGGTCCCTTGAAATGTGATGGCCGGAACTCCCTTTGGAGTTCAATTATGCCTGTCACAACCTTGCTCCTGGCTCCACCCCCAAAGCCCCCAGATATTACTTGAATTGGACTCGGCAACCCTACCACTGAATCAGGGCCTCTGAAGATGACTGGGGTAAACGGGTAGGTTCCTATGGCGGGGGGGGGAAATTGTCCTTAAGGAATCTTGGTCCCATACCTGCATTTCTGGAAGATCTCCAGGTCCCTCCTGGAAGCTGGCAACCCAGCTTTGTAGCTCTTTTGTCTGTAACAAATGCAGGTGGGCTGAAGCATCCCCAAAAGCACCTGCAATCTGCCAAATGAGATTTCCAAAGGCAGAATGTGGATGATTGGCGTCACGCCTCTCCCTTCTTTAGGGCTGCCCCTCCGTCCCCATCAGAAATTCAATATGTCTTTCACAACCGGGGCTTTTTTTTGTAGAAGCAGCCCAGCAGGAACTCATTTGCATATTAGGCCACATGCCTTGATGCCAAGCCAGCTGGCGCTGTGTTCCGGCTCAAAAAAAAAAGCCCTGCTCACAAAGAACCAAAACTCTACTTTGTTATTTTATATATATGGACATGGCAGATGTCAGCTTTCGTGGATGCGCAGTTGGATTCCGCTGGCCCAGAAATTATACCGGCCAGCCTCTTACCGTAGACTGGGGTGTCAAACATGCAGTTCGGGGGCCGAATCAGGCCCTCGAAGGGCTGTTATCAGACCCCCAAGCAACTGCCATCTGCTTCCTTCTCCCTCTCTCTTGCTTCCTTCTGCGTCACCGCTTGCTTTAAAAGGCTTGCTCAATTGCACAGAAGCTACAGAGCAAAATGTCTATTTTCTCCATTGGCTGAGGCTCCTCCCTTGGGGAGGAAGGGGGGGGGAGAATAGCTTGCTTTACCAGGCTCTCTCAATTGCACAGCAGAGCTACTGAGCCAAGCCTCTCTTCCTTCTATTGGCTGAGGCTCCTTCCCCTCCTGGTCCCCTGGGGAAGGAAGGAAAGAGCCAGAGCTTCCTTTGCCCAGTTCCCTGGATCCCATGGGAGAGATACAAAGAAAGCACCTTTATGACCAATGAGTGCTAGTGTTTTAAGCATGTTTTAAGGTTTGTTTGTTTTTAAAAAAAATTGTGTTTGTCTGTGTTCTTTATAAAATTTATATCTCTGCTACCTAATCTTAAATAGGTACAGCCACGGCCCGGCCCAACAAGGTCTCTTTCATGTGAGATCCGGCCTTCATAGCAAATGAGTTTGATGCCCCTGCCGTAGACGAATGAGAAGTCCAGAGCAGAAGTTGCTTCAGCACAAGTGTGGTGGTTCTCACACCTGCTTTGCACGCTTGGGAGGGTGGGGTAACAGTTGGTGGATACAGATTCTGAGAGTCTCTCTGGAATGCGAGGCCTGAACACAGCTGCTCTCTCCCCCCTCCCTTCAACTCTTCTTTTTATTTGATGTATATAATTACCTTTGATATGTTGCAAAGGCGAGGAAGTTTTCCAGTACCGTTCATTTGCCTAATGCCCACTTTAGGGAGGGAAAAGATGGCTGAAGAACAGGACTTTTATATAACAAATCGCGAATAAATACAAAATATCAAGTATCAAAATAGGTCCAAAGTTCTTTATCCTACAAAAGTCTGCAAACATCCAAAATGTTCTCTCTGGGATGTAGCCAGACTTCTGAGCTATAATTCAATGTCTTGAGTGATTGAAGGATCCTTCCCAAGTGAATTTTGGGTTCTAAACCGGGAGCACCAAAGATTCAAACGTTAAGGACAGAATAAAGAAACTAACTTATCGATATATCCAGCTCAATTTTATATAAATTTAACAGGAGCAAGACAAGAATATATATCAAACAATTCATACGGTAATTACAAAGAACATTGTTACATAAAACAAATAATTTAGGAGTTAAACATCAATAATACATGAAATCTAAACATTTTCCAGGCAAACAACAATCCATACTTTTTTTGAGAAGCAACATATTTAAAAAAGGGAGACCATTTCTCCTCAAAATCAGCTTTTGCTAAAGGATTTTCAGCTATTAACAATTGTGTTGCTAGTTTTTCAGATACCAACAAATCCCACACCTTGTGAAACCAACTTCGAATTGTGGTAACTCTATTTTTCTTCCAAGAGCCCCATGGCATAGAGTGTTAAAGCAGTCCTAAGCTCTGCTCACGACCTTAGTTCGATCCCTGGCAGAAGCTGGGTTTTCAGGTAGCTGGCTCGAGGTTGACTCAGCGTTCCATCCTTCCAGGGTCGGTAAAATGAGTACCCAGCTTGCTGGGGGGGAAAGTGTAGATGACTGGGCAAGGCAATGGCAAACCACCCCGTAAAAAGTCTGCTGTGAAAATGTGAAAGCAACATCACCCCAGAGTCGGAAATGACTGGTGCTTGCACAGGGAACCTTTCCTTTCCTATTTTTCTTCCAATTTTGTGCTATCACTGTTTTTGCTGCTAAAAATAAAATCTCAACCAGACTTCTACTCAATTTAGTCAATTTTGTATTGCTCCAAAAATTTGACAAAACTGACTAAGCTCAATTTTTAAATGCTGCAGTTGTTGTTTTTTACTTTTAAAAAAGAGAAGAGTTTTTTTTGGGGGGGGGGTATTTAAAAACACTGATGCAACTCCCGTAGCCTGCTAACAGTGACGTCTGGACTTTTTTGGCCGCGTGCCCCCGTAAGGTTGGCACGGATGCCTCCCAGCTGTTTGCCTTGTGGTTTATACAGCTGTTCTAGAGAGAGAAAGCGGAGCGGGTGAAGGTACAGAATTACAGAAATCTTGTACCACTGGGGCAGAGAAGGGTCGGAGGTGAAAACATTTTGTCTGAGAGACAAACAGGTGGAAATGTGCCGACGCAGATCTTTATGGTGTTTTAAGGTGTGTTCAGGCTGTGCTGTTAACAGCAACTGCTTGGAGACAACATACTTGATAACGCAGGCATGCACACACACACACACAAAGGATGACAACGGCTTGTTTTCCTAGACTGGAATGGAGCCATTAATGCTGATCTCTAGTATGTCCCATTGATATTCAGAGAATCCAGCAGTTTGGTGTAGTGGCTAAGAGTGGCAGCCTCTAACCTGGAGAACTGGATTGGATTCCCCACTCTTCCTCCTCATGCAGCCGGCTGGGTGACCTTAGGTCTATCACAGTTCTCTCAGGACTCTCTCAGCCCTGCCTGCCTACCTCACAGGGTGTCTGTTGTGGGGAGAGGAGGGGAAGGGAATTGTGAGAATCCTTTGGGTAGTGAAGGGAAGGGTATAAAACCTCCTCCTGTTCCTCTTCTCCTCCTCTTCCTCCTCCTCCTTTTCTCCTCTTCCTCCTCCTCTTCTCCTCCTCTTCTTCTCCTTCTCCTCCTCTTCCTCCTCCTCTTCTCTTTCTCCTTCTCTTCTCCTTCTCCACCTCCTCTTCCTCCTCCTTCTCCTTCTCGTTCTCCTTCTTCTCATTCTCCTTCTTCTTCTCCCCCCCCAATTTACTGTAAAAGCAGGTAAATTCCAGGCAAACAGGATTGTGAACGTGACTTTTCCTCCTCTGTAGCTTCCACTACTGTTTGTACTGCCATATGTGCTTAGGTTTATCCTTCATCTAGATCAGGGGTGTCTTCATCTAGATCAGACCCTCAGAGAGCTGCTATCAGGGCCCCGAACAACAGGCTGTCATCTTCTTCCTTCTCCCACTCTTTTGATTCCTTCTGCATAACAGCCTGCTTTGCAAGGCTTGCTCTATCGCACAGGAGCTACAGAGCAAAGCCTCTATTTTCTCCATTGGCTGAGGCTCCTCCCTTGGGGAGGAAGGGTGGAGGGAGAGCTTGATTTGCCAGTCTCTCTCAATTGCATAGCAGAGCTACTGAGCTAAGCCTCTCTTCCTTCTATTGGCTGAGGCTCCTCCCCCTCCTGGGGAAGGAAGGAAAGAGCCAGAGCTTCCTTTGCCCAGTTCCCTGGATCGCGCTGGAGAGGTACAAAGAAAGCACCTTTAAGGCCAACGAGTGCTAATGTTTTAAACATGTTTTATTTTAAGGTGTTTTTTTAAAAGAATCTTTAATTTGTTGCTTGTGTCCTTTATAAAGTTTATACCTCTACTGCTTAATCTTAAATAGGTACACACACTGCCCAACATGGCCCGGCTCAACAAAGTCTCATTTATATCAGATCTGGCCCTCATAACAAATGATTTCGACACCCCTGCTCTGGATTACAGAACTGTAGGGTGTTTTTACACTGACAGTTTGTGACTCTCTATCACCACATTGGAAATTCACCTTTTACATTACCTAACGTTCTCCCAACTGTTTTGCATTGTTGCTGCCCGAAGCATCTACATTTGTTTCAATGAGATGAGTTCCGGCGCTGCTGCTGCAACGTTTTTCTCGAAACTAGTTTTGATCCGGTCCTTTCTCTACAGGCGTTTCAAACTTGTCTTGTAGAAGTTTTCATGCGTTTTAAAAGACTCCTCCAAAAGCCACGAGGTGCAGTAATTTGCATGAGAACTGACAGCACTTGAAATTTGTACATATCATTGCTTGCCTCAGCTTGTAATTTAAATGTGTATTGTTTTTGCAGTGTTGACACGATTTCCAGGCAATCGTATACATTTAACTAAGCCCTGGTGTTCCGGCTGCCCTCTGATCAGAGACTCCCCCCCCCCCCCCCCAAAAAAAAAAACTGAAACGCTTTCAGCAGGAAATATAGAAGTTTGGCTACGCAAAATGAGCAAAGCAGATCCACCAACGTAAAAGGAAAATAATTAAAGCGGAACGGTGGCAGGCGATTTGAAGACTTTTAAAACTCTGGATCGAACTGAATGTAAAAACACCCGTCGTCTAGGCGAGCCCAATAGTGTCAAACCTTGGAAGTGAAACTTGATTGGCCCAGATCAATATTTGGAAGAGAGACCACCAAGGAATATCAGGGTTGTGAAGTGGAAGCGGGCAATGGCAAACCACCTCGGAACGTCTCTTGCCTTGAAAACCCCAACCGATCGCTGTAAGTCAATTGTGACTTGAAGGCCAAAACAAAACAACAGAACACTTTGGAGTGTTGTACTTTCCTGAAATCACCTTTCTCTGTTTTAGTCGTGTTCTCTCTTTTTTCCTATCTATTATGCCCTTGTTATATTTATATCTCTGTGTCTATCTGGACCAGGGGTGTCAAACTAGGGTTGCCAAGTCCAATTCAAGAAATATCTGGGGACTTTGGGGGTGGAGCCAGGAGACATTAGGGGTGGAGCCAAGATCAAGGCTGTGACAAGCATAATTGAACATATGAAGCTGCCTTATACTGAATCAGACCCTTGGTCCATCAAAGTCAGTATTGTCTTCTCAGACTGGCAGCGGCTCTCCAGGGTCTCAAGCTGAGGTTTTTCACACCTATTTGCCTGGACCCTTTTTTGGAGATGCCGGGGATTGAACCTGGGACCTTCTGCTTCCCAAGCAGATGCTCTACCACTGAGCCATCGTCCCTCCAGTAATTGAACTCCAAAGGGAGTTCTGGCCATCACATTCAAAGGGACGGCACACCTTTTCAGTTCCTTCCTTCCATAGGAAATAATGAAGAATAGGGGCACCTTCTTTTGAGACTTATAGAATTGGACCCCCTGGTCCAATATTTTTGAAACTAGGGGGGTATTTTGGGGAGAGGCACTAGATGCTATACTGAAAATTTGGTGCCTCTACCCCCAAAAACAGCCCCCCTAGAGCCCCAGATACCTACGGATCAATTCTCCATGATTTTCTATGGGAATAAATCTCCCTAGGGAATAATAGAGTTCCCAGCAGACATTTCCCTCCCCTCCCCCCGCTTTCTGATGACCCTGAAGTGGGGGGAGGGCCTCCAAACCGGGGGATCCCCTGCCCCCACCTGGGGATTGGCAACCCTATGTCAAACTCATTTGTTACGAGGGCTGGATCTGACACAAATAAGTTCTTGTCGGATCGGGCCACGTAATGCCAAGTCGCAGAAATATAAATTTGTGTGTTTGTGTGTTTTATAAATTTATATTTCTGCGACTTGGCATTACGTGGCCCGATCCGACAAGAACTTATTTGTGTCAGATCCAGCCCTCGTGTGTGTATGTGTATATACATATATATATATATATTTAAAAAGCACCTTTAAATAAAATGTGCTTAAAACATTAGCATTAGTTGGTCTTAAAGGTGCTTTCTTTGTATCTCTCCCATGGGATCCAGGGAACTGGGCAAAGGAAGCGCTGGCTCTTTCCTTCCCTCCCCAGGGGACTTGGGTGGAAGCCTCAGCCAATAGAAGGAAGAGAGACTTGGCTCAGTAGCTCTGCTGTGCGATTGAGAGATCAACTTGGAAAAGCAAAAAGCTCCACACGAAGGCGTACAGAAAATAGAGCCCTAGCTCTTTAAAACACGGCAGGATGCACATTCGGCAATCGGAGTGGCACTTTTAAGTGTCAATTTCATCTTGGGTCAGGGTTTCACTGTGCAACTGTGTTTGCAGTCAGAGTACTTTTGTGTAGAATTTCTGGCGAACTGTTGTTTATGAGTTCTTGCATGTGTGTATAAATACATTCAGTTCGTTGCAATAATTTAAGCTGTAAGCTTCTTGCTTTTCCAGGTTGATCTATTGACACAGCTTCCTCTTGTGTTGCTGTGCGGTTGAGAGAGCCCGGCAAAGCAAGCTCTCTCTGCCCTCCCTTCTTCCCCAAAGGAGGAACCTCAGCCAGTGGAGGAAAGAGAGGCTTTGCTCTGTAGCTCCTGTGCAATTGACCAAGCCCAGCAAAGCAAGCTGTGGTGCAGAAGGAAGCAAGAGAGAGGGAGAAGGAAGCAGACGATAGCCAGTTGCTCGGGGGCCAGATAGGAATCCTTTGGAGGCCTGAATCAGCCCCCAGGACGTATGTTTGACATCCCTGATATTGATTATAAGCTTCAATGTTCTGTGTGTGTGGAGACTGAGTTGACAAAGAGATGCTGGAAATAGTGCATTTCTTCTAGCTGGCAAGGCTCTGTTAGAGGTGGAGTAAGGAGTCCAACTGACTTTTTGAATGGATGATAGGCTATTACAGGGGTGGCCAATGGTAGCTCTCCAGATGTTTTTGCCTACAACTCCCATCAGCCCCAGCCAGCATGGCCAATGGCTGGGGCTGATGGGAGTTGTAGGCAAAAAACATCTGGAGAGCTACCTTTGGCCACCCTGGGCTGTTATACAGAAGCCCTTTCTTCCATTTTCGGGTGCTACAAACACCTCAGCTCACCTAGAAACATTCCTGGCACTTTAAATTGCTTCAGTCGGCTGCTGTATGCACCGCAACTCATTCAAGAACATTACTCAGCATTTTAAATTGCTTCATCGGATTTTTGAATTGTGACTGAGTTTGAGATTGGCCTGTGATCTCATATGGGTTAGATACTGGAACTGCACCGGCTGTCAGCATTTTGGATATTTGCGGACTATTGTAGGATAAATAACTTTGGGCACAATTTGATATTTTGTATTTATTCACTTTATTATATAATATTGTACTAAAATTGTTATAAAATATTAATGACCTGTCGTTTATTATTATTATTCCATGGTACATATTTTCCGTTGATTGTTAACTTCTAGGTCGGGGGTGGCCAAACTGTGGCTCGGGAGCCACATGTGGCTCTTTCACACATATTGTGTGGTTCTCAAAGTCCCCACTGCCCAATCAGCTGGCTTGGAGAAGGCAGTTCTCTCTTTAAATCACTTCTCCGAGCCAAGCCAGCTAGCAGCATGGAGAATGCATTTAAAGTTAAAGTTGCTTTCTTTCCACCTCTCTCCCATCTATTTGCCTTCCTTCCTTCCCTCCCTCCTTCCTTCCTTCCCTCCCTTTCCACTCCTTCCTTCCTTCCTCCCTCCTTCCCTCCCTCCCTTTCCACTTCTTCCAGTCCTTCCTTCCTTCCTTGCTATAAACTGGTTAGATACTGGAACTGTATCTTCTCCTTCCTTCCTTCCTTCCTTCCTTGCTATAAACTGGTTAGATACTGGAATTGTATCTTCTCCATTCTCCTTCCCTCCCTCCCTTTCCAGTCCTTCCTTCCTTCCTTCCTTCCTTCCTTCCTTCCTTCCTTCCTTCCTTCCTTCCTTCCTTCCTTCCTTCCTTCCTTAACTGGTTAGATACTACTCTCCCTCCTTTCCACTCCTTCCACCCGTTCCTTCCTTCCTTGCTATAAACTGGTTAGATACTGGAACTGTATCTTCTCCATTCTCCTTCCCTCCCTCCCTTTCCACTCCTTCCTTCCTTCCTTGCTATAAACTGGTTAGATACTGGAATTGTATCTTCTCCATTCTCCAGTCCTTCCTTCCTTCCTTCCTTCCTTCCTTCCTTCCTTCCTTCCTTCCTTCCTTCCTTCCTTCCTTCCTTCCTTCCTTCCTTCCTTCCTTCCTTCCTTCCTTCCTTCCTCCTCCCTCCCTCCCTCCCTCCCTTTCCACTCCTTCCAGTCCTTCCTTGCTATAAACTGGTTAGATACTGGGACTGTATCTTCTCCATTCTCCTTCCCTCCCTCCCTTTCCAGTCCTTCCTTCCTTCCTTCCTTCCTTCCTTCCTTCCTTCCTTCCTTCCTTCCTTCCTTCCTTCCTTAACTGGTTAGATACTACTCTCCCTCCTTTCCACTCCTTCCACCCGTTCCTTCCTTCCTTGCTATAAACTGGTTAGATACTGGAACTGTATCTTCTCCATTCTCCTTCCCTCCCTCCCTTTCCACTCCTTCCTTCCTTCCTTGCTATAAACTGGTTAGATACTGGAATTGTATCTTCTCCATTCTCCAGTCCTTCCTTCCTTCCTTCCTTCCTTCCTTCCTTCCTTCCTTCCTTCCTTCCTTCCTTCCTTCCTTCCTTCCTTCCTTCCTTCCTTCCTTCCTTCCTCCCTCCCTCCCTCCCTCCCTTTCCACTCCTTCCAGTCCTTCCTTGCTATAAACTGGTTAGATACTGGGACTGTATCTTCTCCATTCTCCTTCCCTCCCTCCCTTTCCAGTCCTTCCTTCCTTCCTTCCTTCCTTCCTTCCTTCCTTCCTTCCTTCCTTCCTTCCTTCCTTCCTTCCAACTGGTTAGATACTGGAACTGTATCTTCTCCATTCTCCCTCTCTCCCTCCTTTCCATTCCTTCCACCCATTCCTTCCTTCCTTGCTATAAACTGGTTAGATACTGGAACTGTATCTTCTCCATTCTCCTTCCCTCCCTCCCTTTCCACTCCTTCCTTCCTTCCTTCCTTCCTTCCTTCCTTCCTTCCTTCCTTCCTTCCTTCCTTCCTTCCTTCCTTCCTTCCTTCCTTCCTTCCTTCCTTCCTTCCTTCCTTCCTTCCTTCCTTCCTTCCAACTGATTAGATACTGGAACTGTATCTTCTCCATTCTCCCTCCCTCCCTCCCTCCCTTTCCACTCCTTCCACCCGTTCCTTCCTTCCTTCTGGCTCTCAAACATCTGCGTGGCTCTTAGATTACACAAGTTTGGCCACCCTTGTTCTGGGTAGTGGCTGGAGATCTCCACTATGACAACGCATCTCCAGGCGATAAAGATCAGTTTGCCTGGGGAAAATGGCCGCTTTGAAAGGTGGACTCTATGCCATTATACCCCACTGAAGTCGCTCCCCAAATCCCACCTGCTCCATGCCCATCCCCCAAATCTCCGGGTATTTCCCAACCCGGATCTGGCAGCCTTGGACCAGAAAGATTCCATATTTGGAGGGTACTCTTCCGATACAAAGAGGGGACACAGCATGTGGGCAGAATAAATCAGCGTCTCATGGGGATATTTCTCAGCAGAGTCTGCCCGTCAGCCCAAGTTATGAGATTTTCCATTGTGAACAACTGTCCTCGGGCCGCTGAAGTGGGATTATGCCCGGGGAGGGGGAGGAGAGGGGAGGAATCTGATTTCAGGGTGTCGCGTTGCGTTTTCCAGTGACCCTGGCCCTGGGCGATTGCCAAGCCCTGTTCGCAGTGACTCAGAAATACAGTTTTAAAACTGTGGCGATGCTGTTACTGCCCTCAGTGGCGGAAGTCAGGAAAAGTTTTGCCAGGGGATCGTGGAGGAAGAAGAAGACGATGATATTGGATTTATATCCCACTCTCCACTCTGAATCTCACCTTTAAAGACTAATCTATTTTATAGTAGCGTAAGCTTTTGAGAAACACAGCTCTCTTCATAAGATGCAAAGATCAGTGGGGTTTAGAGCTGTGTTTCTCGAAAACTGACGCTACCATAAAATTTGTCAGTCTTAAGAAGACAACGACATTGGATTTATATTCCACCCTCCACTCCGAATCTCAGAGCAGCTCACAATCTCCTTTATCTTCCTCGCCAACAACAACCCCCCCTGTGAGGTGGGTGGGGCTGAGAGAGCTCTCAGAGAAGCTATCCTTTCAGGGACAACTCCTACGAGAGCTATGGCTGACCCAAGGCCATTCCAGCAGCTGCAAGTGGAGGAGTGGGGAATCAAACCCGGTTCTCCCAGATAAGAGTTCATGCACTTAACCACTACACCAAACTGGATGATGAAGAAGAAGATGATAATGAAGAAGAAGACCATAGATTTATACCCCACCCTTCTCTTTGAATCAAGAGTCTCAGAGCAGCTCACAATCTCCTTTACCTTCCTCCCCCACAACAGACAGGTTGGTGGGGCTGAGAGAGCTCTCACAGAAGCTATCCTTTCAGGGACAACTCCTACGAGAGCTATGGCTGACCCAAGGCCATTCCAGCAGCTGCAAGTGGAGGAGTGGGGAATCATACCTGGTTCACCCACATAATAGTCTGCACACTTACCCACTACACCAAACTGGATCTCCTGATTAGCTTGAAAGCTTGCATAAAGCGTCCCTGGAAGGGGTGTGGGGACTGGCCTCAATGAAAAAGACATTACGTGGATTTTGTTTCTTTGTCTGCTATTGTGTTGTGCCAGTGTGGTAGGATGATTGGAGCATCAGAGTAGCATCTGAGGTTCTAGGTTCGAATCCCCACTCGAGGATAAAATGGAGGCGAGGAAAATGGTGTGAGCCACTTTGGGTTCCCGTATGGAAGAACAAGGGGAGTACAAATGAAGCAGAATGCAGAAAGTTTGATGTCTTCTTTCAGTCCAAGAGGCCTTCTTCTAAATTTAATGGCTCTTCGTCAGGAGCACCTTGAACTGGAGGAAGGCTTCCAGCTTTGTTGAGCAGAATGGTCGAATTCAGGACAATAAAATTATTTCTAACGTGCCTCAACCACTAGTCATACTGTTCAAATAACAAAAAAATCCGGCTTCCCAGTTTACAATTAAAGTCCGTGTTCTCAGTTCTTTGGTGGCTCAGTGCTGCCCCCTGGTGCCCAAAGTTTTATTCTTTTGGCCTTTTAAAGATCATACTGCTAGAGAAGTTTGTTGTTGTTCAGTCGCACAGTCGAGTCCGACTTTTTGCGACCCATGGACAAAGTCACGCCAGGCCCTCCTGTCTTCCACCATCCTCCGAAGTCTGCTCAAATTCGTGTTTGTTGCATCAGTAATGCTGTCCAGCCATCTCATCTTTTGCCGTCCCCTTCTTCTTTTGCCTTCTGTCTTTCCCAGCATCAGGGTCTTCTCCAGTGAGTGGCCAAAGTATTTGAGCTTCAGCTTCAGCATCTGACTTTCCAGGGAACAGTCAGGGTTGATTTCCCTTCGGACTGACTGATTGGATCTTCTTGCAGTCCAAGGGACTCTCAAGAGTCTTCTCCAGCACCACAGCTCAAAAGCATCTATTCTTCTGCGCTCGGCCTTCCTTATGGTCCAGCTCTCACAGCCATACATTACTACTGGGAATACCATCGCTTTAACTATATGAACTTTTGTTGGCAGGGTGATGTCTCTACTTTTTATTATACTGCCCAGGTTTGCCGTAGCTGTCCTTCCAAGGAGCAAACGTCTTTTAATTTCATGGCTACAGTCACCATCTGCAGTGATCTTGGACCCCAGAAATGTGAAGTCTGTCACTACTTCCATGTCTTCCCCTTCTATTTGCCAAAGTGTGATGGGGCCGGATGCCATGATCTTAGATGCTTTTATGTTGAGTTTCAAGCCTACTTTTGTGCTCTCCTCTTTCAGCCTCAACAGGAGGTTCTTTAGGTCCTCCTAACTTTCTGCCATTAGAGTGGTGTCATCTGCATATCTGAAGTTGTTGATGTTTTTCCCGGCAATCTGAATTCTGCCTTGTGCTTCATCCAGGCCAACATTCCGCATGATGTACTCTGCATATAAATTAAATAAACAGGGTGACAATATACATCCTTGTCGAACTCCTTTTCCTATTCTAAACCAATCAGTTGTTCCATATCCTGTTCTGACAGTTGCTTCTTGACCCTAATACAGGTATCTCAGGAGACATGTGAGGTGGTCTGGTACTCCCATCTCTTTAAGGACTTGCCACAGTTTTTGTGATCCACACAATCAAAGGCTTTAGCGTAGTCAATGAAACAGAAATAGACGTTTTTCTGATACTCCCGTGCTTTCTCCATAATCCATTGAATGTTGGCAATTTGATCTACCTCTTTGAAACCCAGCTTGAGCTTCTGGTAGTTCCCGATCGACATACTGCTGAAGCCTAGCTTGTGGAATCTTTAACATGACCTTGCTGGCATGTGAAATGAGTGCAATGGTGCGATAGTTTGAGCATTCCTTGGCATTACCCTTCTTTGGGATTGGAATATAAACTGATCTTTTCCAATCCTGTGGCCACTGTTGCATTTTCCAGATTTGTTGACATAATGTGTGCATAACTTTAACAGCATCATCTTTTAGGACTTTGAATAGCTCCATTGGGATACAGTCATCTCTGCTCGATTTGTTGTTAGTCATGCTTTTTAAGGCCCATTTGACTTCACACTCCAGAATGTCTGGCTCAAGGTCAGCGATTTCACTGTCATGGTTGTCAAGTACATGGAGCTTCTAGTATAATTCTTCTGTGTATTCTTGCCACCTCTTCCTGATCTCTTCTGCTTCTGTTAAGTCCCTACCATTTTTGTCCTTTATCATGGCCATCTTTGCACAAAACGTTCCCTTGATTTCTCCAATTTTCTTGAAGAGATCTCTTGTCCTTCCTATTCTATTATTTTCCTCTATTGCTTTGCATTGTTCCTTCAGGAAGGTCTCCTTATCTCTCCTTGCTGTTCTCTGGAAATCTGCATTCAGTTGGGTGACTCTTTCCTTTTCATCTTTGCCTTTCGCTTTCCTTCTTTCCTCAGCTATTTGTAAAGCCTCATCAGACAGTCACTTTGCTTTCTTGTATTTCTTTTTCTTTGGGATGGTGCTGATTGCTGTGTTCTGTACAATGTCACGAACCTCTGTCCATAGTTCTTCAGGCACTCTGTCTATCAACTCTAGTTCCTTAAACCTATTCTTCACCTACACTGTATACTCATAAGGGATGTGATCAAGGTCAAACCTGAATGGCCTAATGGCTTCCCCAATTTTCTTCAGTTTAGGCCTGAATTTTGCGATGAGTAGCTCATGATCTGAGCCGCAGTCAACTCCAGGTCTTGTTTTTGCTGACTGTAAGGAGCTTCTCCATCTTTGACTGCAGAGTATATAATCAATCTGTGTTGCCCATCAGGTGATGTCCATGTGTAGAGTCACCTTTTAGGTTGTTGGAAAAGGGTGTTCGCTATGACCAGCTTGTTCTCTTGACAAAACTCTGTTAGCCTTTGTTCTCCAAGGCCAAACTTGTCAGTTGCTCCCGTCACCTTTTGACTCCCCACTTTGGCATTCCAGTCCCCTATGATGAGACGACATATTTTTTTGGTGCTAATTCTAGAAGATGTTGTAGATCTTCATAGAACTGGTCCACTTCAGCCTCTTCTGCATCAGTGGTTGGGGCATAGACTTGGATTACTGTGATATTGAATGGTTTGCCTTGGAAGTAAAGGGGAGCAGATCAGTCAGTCCTAAGGGAAATCAACCCTGATTGTTCCCTCTGGAAGGTCAGATGCTGAAGCTGAAGCTCAAATACTTTGGCCCCCAAATGAGAAGGGAGCACTCCCTGGAGAAGACCCTGATGCCGGGAAAGATTGAAAGTAAAAGAAGAAGGGGACGGCAAAGGAGAAGATGGTTAGAAAGCATTACCGACAGGCCTTGAATTTAGCAGGAGCTCACAGGAGCACAGCTCCTGAACCTTTCTGAGGGTTCCCCCTCCTCTTTTCCACCTACCTTGTCCATTGAATAGTAGGTGCAGCTGCATAACAATCCCTGGATTAGGAGAGCACCCAGCCAGCCAGCCAGCCACCAAGGGCTTTGCCATGTCCCCAGCAGCCCTCATTAACCTCTGGAAAAGCCCACACCACCCTTTCTTCACCACTTATGTGATTTTGGGTGGTGGGTGGCTTGCTGGACTTTTGATTGGGGGGGCGGTGGCCAAGAAAAGCCCCCAGGTGAGCGAGGCCTGCTTGGGCTGGCTGGATCTCTAACCAACCCAAGCAGGCCTCTCTTGCCTGGGGCTCTCCTTTCTTGCACTGGGTTGCTTTTGGCTGGGGGGGGGGCTTATGCTAATGAGCTCTGCCACCTATTTTCCTACAAAACGACCGCTGGTTACCGATGCAACGAACATGAACGGTGGAAGACAGAAGGGCCTGGCATGACATGGTCCATGAGGTTGCAAAGAGTTGGATTCGACTGTGCGACTGAACAACAACAAGAAGAACAACAAAATTACTCCCTACTGTTAATTGTCATCTTCCTGGATAGCCGATTTATTAAGGGGAGGAGGAGAAGATTGCTTGCTTTTCGCTGTCTTCCCAAAATGCTTATTTATTTTATTTTATTATATTTATATCCCGCCCCTGCAACCCCCCCCGCAATGGGCTCAGGGTGGCTAACGAGAGTTAAAATAACATGGAATTAAAATAACATGGATAAAATCACAATAAAATCCTTAATAAAACCCTTAAAACATCTCTTATTAAAAACCCTTAAAACATCTCTTTTTTATTATTTGTGTCTACTTGAACGGCTGCACTGAAACCTACCTCACCGGCCTCAGGAAGTTACTCAGAGAGCTTTTGTTTCTTATATGACTCTGTGCGGCAATGGTCACTGGAGTTAGCACTTTCTACTTCATGTGAATGTAGTAGAATCAGTAGAATTTGTCTTAGCAGCATCCCGACTCCCCATTTGCCCTCCATCCTCACAGAAGGATTTTTGCTCACAAGACCCCACCGCTTAGGAGGAGTATTGCCCAGAATTAAACTTTGTTGATCTTAAAGAAAAAGATTTTGGATTTATATCCCACCCTACACTCTGAATCTCAGAGCGAGCACAATCTCTCTTACCTCCCCCCCTCTCACAACAAACACAATCTCTCTTACCTCCCCCCCTCTCACAACAAACACCCTGTGAGGTGGGTGGGGCTGAGAGTGCTTTTACAGCAGCTGCCCTTTCAAGGACAGCCTCTGCCAGAGCTACTTGATATTTTGTGTTTATTCGATTTATTGTATAAAAGTTCTGTTCTTCAGCCATCTTTTCCCTCCCTAAAGTGGGCATTAGAAGAAGAAGAAATTGGATTTATATCCCGCCCTCCACTCCGAAGAGTCTCAGAGCGGCTCACAATCTCCTTTCTCTTCCTCCCCCACAACAGACACCCTGTGAGGTAGATGAAGATGTTGGATTTATATCCCGCTCTCCACTCCGAAGAGTCTCAGAGCGGCTCACAAGCTCCTCTACCTTCCTCCCCCACAACAGACACCCTGTGAGGTGGGTGGGGCTGGAGAGGGCTCTCACAGCAGCTGCCCTTTCAAGGACAACCTCTGCCAGAGCTCTGGCTGACCCAAGGACATTCCACCAGGTGCAAGGGGAGGAGTGGGGAATCCAACCCGGTTCCCCCAGATAAGAGAGCTCTGGCTGACCTAAGGCCATTCCAGCAGGTGCAAGGGGAGGAGTGGGGAATCAAACCCGGTTCTCCCAGATAAGAGTCCGCCACTTAACCACTACACCAAACTGGCTCTCAAGGCTTTCCCAGTCAATCCAGTCAATCTAGATCTAATCTAAATCTGACTGATTCCTTAATTGATTTATTTATGGGGAAGCACAATTTGGAAGAATGTCCTATTTGAAATGGACCTTTTCTTTAAGTGTAGAAAACAGAACAAAAACCAAGTCAGAAGAGGCTTCTTGGTTCTGCAGAAATATTCCAGGCTCCTACCTAATCTTGTGGGTGCTTCTTGCCAAAGCTCAGAGCAAGCTGGTTAATAGCATAAGTTGCTTTTGTTAATAGTTAAGCTTGCCTTGAGGACAAATGGGAATCTTTTCCCCCTTGTCACGAGCATTCCGATTGGCCGCAAACTTGTTGAAGTTTATTGTGTGACTCGCTTTGCTTTTCAGAAGAGCAAGTTGCTGGCAGGGATGGTTTGGGGAAACAAAAATAAAATAAGAGCCCCACTGCCCTAAAACCATCCTGGAAAAGGCAGAACGAAATAGATACTGGGTGGTAAAATTCATTAATTTATTACATCCTTCTTGGATCTGAGAAGTGACAAAGCCCCGTAAAGGTAGGATATGCAACAACATGGATGTTTAGTTTTATGTATATAACTGTATGTGTTCATACTTGCTTGTGGCACAGGACTTTTTTTGTAGCAGGAACTCTATTGCATATTAGGCCACACCCCTCTTATGTAGCCAATCCTCCAAGAGCTTACAGGGCTCTTATTACAGGGCCTACTGTAAGCTCCAGGAGGATTGGCTACATCAGGGGTGTGTGGCCTAATATGCAAAGGAGTTCCTGCTACAAAAAAAAAAGCCCTGTTGTGGCACATTGTCGAAGTGTTTGCTTTGACCCAGTGGGGGTGATCCATGGGCCATGGCTCTCAGGTAGAGCATCTTCATGTCATGCAGAAGGTCCCAGGTTCAATCCCTGGCATCTCCAGTTGAAAAGACTCAGGCAATGTGAAAGGCCTTCGCCTGAGACCCTGGAGGGCCGCTGCCAGTCCGAGTAGACAGTACTGAGTTTGATGGGCCGAGGATCTGATGTAGTTTAAGACAGCTTGATAAGCTCATAAATTTTTTTTACGAATTTTGTGTCCACAAAGAGGTTCCTGAACTCCATTCTGAACATATGAACATATGAAGCTGCCTTATACTGAATCAGACCTTTGGTCCATCAATTCTGTCACGTTCCTTCAGGAAAAAAACCCCCGCCTACCAGTATCTGTCCCACGTGCCATAAGGGTTTCTAATATCAATAAATATTATCAGGGTTTTTTTGTAGAAAAAGCCCAGCAGGAACTCATTTGCATGTTAGGCCACACCCCTGACATCACCATTGGTTTATACAGGGATTTTTTTTTGTAGAAAAAGCCCAGCAGGAACTCATTTGCATGTTAGGCCACACCCCTGACATCACCATTGGTTTACACAGGATTTTTGTAGAAAAAGCCTAGCAGGAACTCATTTGCATATTAGGCCACATCCCCCGACATAACCATTGGTTTACGCAGGGATTTTTTTTGTAGAAAAAGCCTAGCAGGAACTTTTTTTCTGGAAAAAGAGATACCAGAACTCTCAATAGGGACATGGAGAAACACACGTGTGCCCTTTGTGAACTTTTAACATTTTTTGAGAATTTTGTTTCCACAAAAACAGAAGGTTCCAGAACTTCTGCGTTCCCCCAGGAAAAAAGCCCTGCCTACCAGTATCCGTCCCACGTGCCACAAGGGTTTTTAATATCAATAAATATTACCAGGGCCTTTTTTGTGTCGAAAAAGCTCAGCAGGAACTCATGTGCATATTAGGCCACACCCCCTGACGCCAAGCCAGCTGGAACTGCATTCCTGGGCGTTCCTGCTTCAAAGAAGCCCTGAATGTGATGCGTTTTACAAGATATATATTTTTATACAGGGAAAAAAAAGAATGCGTGAGAATGAAAACTCTGCGGTTTGACTCCGGAGAAGCTGGCAGTCTCAGTCCGAGGGCTTCGTCTCAAAAGCGTAGCTGGAGACAGAAGATGAATTCTCTGCTGCTGCCATCTTCTCTCGCGCTTGGGCTTCTTTTCATGGCAGGTGAATGCTGCTTCAGCCTTGGGATAGAGACAAGGGCAGCTTTGCACTCGATGAGCAGCCCTCTAGCACAGGCGTGCGGCTTTTGAAGGCGTCCTCTGGCCCTTTGTCCTCGCATCTGAATACCTGAGCGTGGTTTCTTTCCACTCGGCCCTGGGAATTCTAGCTGTTCGTTTTGCCAGGCGCACGGTCCGGAAATCATAGTTCATTTTGCTAATGGCCTTCCCCTTGGGAGCCTTCTTTTGTCCCACTAGTGTGGTGCAGTGGTTAAGAGGGGTGGGCTCTGAAATGGATTCCCTGCTTCTCCTCCACATGCAGCCAGCTGAGTGACCTTGGGCCAGTCACAGTTCTGTCAGAGCTCTCCCAGCCCCACCTACCTCTGTTGTGGGAAGAGGAAGGGTAGGTGATTGTAAGCCACTGAGACTCATTTTGGTAGTGAAGGGTGGGGTATGAATTCAGTCTCCTACTCCTCCTCTTCCTCTTTCATCTTCTCCTCTTTCATCTTCTCCTTCTCCTCTTTCATTTCCTCCTCCTTCCCCTTCCCTTCTCCTCCTTCTCCTCATCCTTCTCTTTCATCTCCTCCTCCTCTCCTTCTCTTTCATCTTCTCCTCCTTCCCCTTCTCCTCCTTCTCCTCATCCTTCTCTTTCATCTTCTCCTCCTTCCCCTTCTCTTCCTTCTCCTCCTCCTTCTCTTTCATCTCCTCTTTCCCCTTCTCCTCCTTCTACTCATCCTTCTCTTTCATCTCCTCCTCTTCCCCTTCTCTTCCTTCTCCTCCTCCTTCTCTTTCATCTCCTCTTTCCCCTTCTCCTCCTTCTACTCATCCTTCTCTTTCATCTCCTCCTCCTCCCCTTCCCCTTCTCCTCATCCTTCTCTTTCATCTTCTCCTCCTTCCCCTTCTCATCCTTCTCTTTCATCTTCTCCTCCTTCCCCTTCTCATCCTTCTCTTTCATCTTCTCCTCCTTCCCCTTCCCCTTCTCCTCCTCCTCCTCCTCATCCTTCTCTTTCATCTTCTCCTCCTTCCCCTTCCCCTCCTCCTCCTCCTTCTCTTTCATCTTCTCCTCCTTCCCCTTCTCATCCTTCTCTTTCATCTCCTCCTTCCCCTTCTCCTCCTTCTCCTCCTCCTTCTCTTTCATCTCCTCCTCCCTTCTCCTTCTCCTCCTCCTTCACCTCCTTCTCCTTCATCATCTTCTCCTTGTCCTCCTCCCCTCACCACCACCACCACCACCACCACCAGGCTTCTAGCTGTCCCATTAAGGATTTCTGTGCTAACTGGAGTGGCTTACTGTGCCAGAGTAGGGCCGGGGAGACCCAGGTTCAATTCCCCACTGTGTGATGGGAGCTCATAGGGTGACCTTGGTCCAGTCACACATGTTCCGCCTAACCAGCCTCTCGGGGTAGTTGTGAGGATAAGATAGGGGAACTGTGCATGCTGCTCTGAGCTTCCTGGAAGGAGGGTGGAGCAAAAATATCATAAATAAGGACGTCAATATATGTTGTTGGATTAAGTCCTAGTTTCCATGGACATGGTGGGGGAATGTGCTTTCATGTCCCAGCTGATTTACGGAGTGGGGGTTTTCAAGGCAAAAGAAGTTCAGAGGTCGTTTGCCTTTGCTTGACTCTGCACAGCAACCCTGGCTTCCTTGGTGGTCTGCCATAAATCGTAACCAGGCCAAACCACGCACAGCTTCCAAGATCTGTTGAGGTCAGGCTATCCTGGGCCATCCAGGTTGAAGCTGCCCAGATGCAGACGACGTGTATTTCTCTTCTCAGCCAAAATGAAAAATAGTTGACTTTTCAATGTGGAATAAAATGGGCTCTTATGTGATGCAAAGGTTTTCACACTGTCCTACAACATTTGCCCTTTTCTTCAAGACCAGAGTGCTTGTTAATATGCTGTACAGGCATGGCCCAACTGCGGCTCGGGAGCCACGTGTGGCTCTTTCACACACATTTTGTGGCTCTCAAAGCCTCCACTGCCCTGTTGGCTGCCTTGAGAAGGCAGTTCTCTCTTTAAATCACTTTTCCCAGACCAGCCAGCCAGTGGCTTGAATAAGGCATTTAAATTGCTTTCCTTTCCTCCCTCCCTCCCTCCCTCTTTCTTTCTTTCTTCTTTCTTTCTTTCTTTCTTTCTTTCTTTCTTTCTTTCTTTCTTCTTTCTTTCTTTCTTTCTTTCTTTCTCTTTCTTTCTTTCTTTCTTTCTTTCTTTCTTTCTTTCTTTCTTTCTTTCTTTCTTTCTTTCTTTCTTTCTTTCTTTCTTTCCTTCTGTCTTTCCTTCTGTCTTCCTTCTGTCTTTCCTTCTGTCTTTCCGTCTGTCTTTCCGTCTGTCTTTCCGTCTGTCTTTCTGTCTTTCTTTCTGTCTTTCCTTCTGTCTTTCCTTCTGTCTTTCTCTCTCCCTCCCTCCCTCCCTCCTTCCTTCCTTCCTTCCTTCCTTCCTTCCTTCCTTCCTTCCTTCCTTCCTTCCTTCTCTTTCTTTCTTTCTTTCTTTCTTTCTTTCTTTCTTTCTTCTCCTTCCTTCCTTCCTTCCTTTCTCTCTCTCTCTCTTTCTTTCCTTCTGTCTTTCCTTCTGTCTTTCTCTCTCTCTCCCTCCTTCCTTCCTTCCTTCCTTCCTTCCTTCCTTCCTTCCTTCCTTCCTTCCTTCCTTCCTTCCTTCCTTCCTTTCTCTCTCTCTCTTTTTCTTTCTTTCTGTCTTTCTTTCTTTCCTTCTGTCTTTCCTTCTGTCTTTCTCTCTCTCTCCCTCCCTCCTTCCCTCCCTCCCTCCTTCCTTCCTTCCTTCCTTTCTCTCTCTCTCTCTTTCTTTCTTTCTTTCTTTCTTTCTTTCTTCTTTCTTTCTTTCTTTCTTTCTTTCTTTCTTTCTTCGTCTTTCTTTCTTCTTTCCTCTCTCTCTCCCTTCCTTCCTTCCTTCCTTCCTTCCTTCCTTCTCTCTCTCTCTCTCTCTCTCTTTCTTTCTTTCTTTCTTTCTTTCTCTCTCTCTCTCTCTCTCTTTCTTTCTTTCTTTCTTTCTTCCTCTCTCTCTCTCCCTTTCTCTTTCTCTCCTCTCTTTCTCTCTCTCTCTTTCTCTTTCTCTCTCTCTTTTTCTCTCTTTTTCTCTCTTTCTCTCCCTTCCTTCCTTCCTTCCTTCCTTCCTTCCTTCCTTCCTTCCTTCCTTCCTTCCTTCCTTCCTTCCTTCCTTCCTTCCTTCCCTCCCTCCCTCCCTCCCTCCCTCCCTCCCTCCCTCCCTCTCTTCCTCCCTCCCTCCCTCCAACATCTGATGTTTATTCTCTGTGGCTCTTACGTTAAGCAAGTTTGGCCACCCTTGCTGCATGATTTTCTTTCTTGGCAGAATTTCTCTTCCATTCGTCGTTTGTTGTTGAGAAACTCCTGCAAAACCCCACTAAAACCCTCCATCGGTATAAAATAAAATTATATCATTTGGCAATTGTTTTGCATTTTAAATATTTTTAGTTTCATCGGCAAAGCTAACCATGGAGCCAGAATACGGCAGTATTGGTGGTGGAACATGGATCACGTTATCATTGAATGGTATGTTTTGGTGATGTGTAACAACTGTTGTGTATTTCTAGAGCTCTGTGTGTGTGAAGTACCATAGTTGCTGCCGACTTCTGCAAACCCTGTAGGGCAGGGTGTCAAACATGCGGTCCCGGGGGATGAATCAGGCCCCCCCGAGCAACTGGCTTCCTTCTCCATTTCTCTTGCTCCCTTCTGATTCACAGCTTGCTTTGCCAGGCTTGCTCAATCGCACAGGAGCTACAGAGCAAAGTCTCTATTTTCTCCATTGACTGAGGCTCCTCCCTTGGGGAGGAAGCGTGGGGGAGGGGGGGAGAGGCAGAGCTTGCTTTGCCAGGCTCTCTCAATCACACAACAGAGTTACTTAGCCAACCCTTTCTTTCTTCTATTGGCTGAGGCTCCTCCCCATCCTGGTCCCCTGGGAAAGGAAGGAAAGAGCCAGAGTTTCTTTTACTCTGTTCCCTGGATCCCATGGAGAGATTCAAAGAAAGCACTCAGGCCAATGAATGCTAATGTTTTAAGCGTGTTTTAGTTTAAGGGTTTTTTTTTAAAGTCTTTAACTGTGTTTGTCTGTGTCCTTTATCAAGTTTCTATCCCTGCTGCCTAATCTTAAATAGGAACACACACGGCCCAGCCCAGCAAGGTATCATTTACGTCAGATCCAGCCCTCGTAACAAATGAGTTTCATACCCTGTGAGTTTTCAAAGCAAGAGATGCTCAGAAACGGCTTGCCATTGCCAGCCTCTTCGTAGCGACCCTGGTATACCTTGGTGGTCTCCCATCCAGATACATACCAAAGCTAACCCTGATTAGTTTCTGAGTTCTGATGAGATTGGGCTGTCCTGGGATCTCCAGGTCCGGGGGGCAGAGGCAAAGAAACATTTGCGAGACTTAGAACGAGAGAATCCGTTCTTTTCGATATTACAATTTCAGTTCAGGCGAGCCCAAAGCGACCAAACCTGGGCTTTGTTTTTATCTCTGGCATTTAACTACGGGCATATTGAAGCAGGAAGGAAATATTTGAAGGGTCAGATGCAAAACCGATACTTGTATTTGGCAAGTTTCAGAGGACAGCTGCGTTAGTCTGCTGTGGAACAACCGGATTCGACTCAAGAGCACCTTAGAGACCAACAAGAATTGCAGGGTAGAACCGGATTTGATTCCCCACCCCTCTGCATGCAGTTGCTGGAGTGACATTGGGTCAGTCATAACTCTGTCGGGGCTGTTCTGGAAAGAGCAGTTTCTGTCAGAGCTCTCTCAGCCCCACCTACCTCACAGGGTGTCTGTTGTGGGGAGGGGAAGGGAAGGAGATTGTAAGCCACTCTGAGACTCCTTTCGGTAGCGAAGGGTGGGGTCAGGGCTTTTTTTTGTAGCAGGAACTCCTTTGCATATTAGGCCACACACCCCTGATGCAGCCAATACTCCAAGAGCTTACAGGACTTTTCATACAGGGGCTAGTGTAAGCTCAAGGAGGATTGGCTACATCAGGGGTGTGTGGCCTAATATGCAAAGGAGTTCCTGCTACAAAAAAAGCCCTGGGTGGGCTATAAATCCAATCTTCTCCACTTTCTCCTCCTCTTCCCTTTTCTCCTCCTCTTTCTCCTTCTTCTTCTTTCTCCTCCTGTCTCCCTTCATCAATATTATTATCTGTGTCTTGTACATAATGATCAGTTTTGTACAGTTAAGTAGCATGAACCTATGCTAAATGCAGAAACATTGTGGGGTCTTCTTTCTTTTTTTTGTGGATGTGTGTTCTTTTTGCTATGGTTGTTCTTGCTCAGGAGGCTTTCTCTCACCGTTAGGTCTCTCTGTCAATGTGTCTCAGCTGGAAATAGCCTTTATGAATCCCGCACTGCCCACAGTACTGTGTGACATTGAGCCTCTGAGTTTGCATCCATCCATCGTAAAATGCCAGATGAGGTAAAGGAATTCCTTTTTTTTTTTTAGCAGTTCTTAGATGCTGACTTGGATCTTATCATAAATTTCTGCTGATTGAAAGATTTCTGTCAGCAGGGTTGGAATTCTAGCAGGAACTGCTTTGCATATTAGGCCACCCCCCCTGATGTAGCCAATCCTCCAAGAGCTTAGCAGGAGCTCCTTTGCATATTAGGCTACACCCCCCTGATGTAGCCAATCCTCCAAGAGCTTAGCAGGAGCTGCTTTGCATATTAGGCCACACACCCCTGATGCAGCCAATCCTCCAAGAGCTTATAAAAAAGAGCCTTGTAAGCTCTTGGAGGATTGGCTACATCAGGGTGTGTGGCCTAATATGCAAAGGAGCTCCTGCTAGAATTCCACCCCTGGGAAACACCAGACAGCAAAAGTTTTTGTGTAGTGAAGGGGAGATCTGTACCTGATGAATTTCAGCCCGTCACGTGAGCTGTGAAAGGAACAGGAGCTCTTGCGGGAAAAGGTGAAGTGGTTTGTCGTTCTTGTTTTTTAACCCAAGAGATGAAAATAAAGAGGGAGAGTCATGACTAAGAACGGCCGCCAAAAGTACAACAGACCAAAGTTTAAGGCAGTAATAATTATCCAGACGTTCGGATTAGACATTTTTGTCTCAGGGTACAGGTATGTGCCGTTCTTGTTAATCATTCTCAGCATTTTAAAAGCTGACTTCCTACTTGACTCCCAGTCGAACAATGACTCTTTTCTCATGTCCAAGGGAACATCCCGCCTTCACTAGCTTTCCCTCACCACTCACATTTATTTATTTATTTACTTCGTTTAGGGAGGGGTTCTTTGGGTTAGCCAAGGGCTCAAGCCGAGAGCCTATCCGTTTGTGTGTTCTGACAAGAAACAAAGTTACACACGGAGCCTCTTTATCTTTGCAAACGCTAATATGACTCCTTGATTGTGAGGAACCTGCTGTGGTCTTCTGTAAGGTAAACAGAGATCACTTTTCCTTAGACCAGGGGTGGCCAACGGTAGCTCTCCAGATGTTTTTTTGCCTACAACTCCCATCAGCCCCAGCCACTGGCCATGCTGGTTGGGGGAGTTGTAGGCAAAAAAATATGGAGAGCTATCTTTGGCCACCCCTGCCTTGGGCCATTGGTGGCCAAACTGTGGCTCAGGAGTCACATGGGGCTCTTTCACACATTTTGTGTGGCTCTCCAAGCCCCCACCACCCCATCAGCCAGCATGGGGAAGACATTTGTCTCTTTATATCACTTCTCCAAGCTGAGCCAGTCCAAGCGGAGAGAGAAGTGGAAAGAAAGCAACTTTAACTTTAAATACATTCCCCAAGTCAAGCCAGCCAGTGGCTTGGAGTATGGATTTAAACTTAAAGTTGCTTTCTTTTCATCTCTCCTCCTCCCTCCCCATCTATTTGTTTTCCTTCCTTCCTTCCTTGGTCACCCATCCAAGTACTATCCAGGGCTGACCTGACTTACAGTAGCTTTCGAGATCTTGCACGATATGGCTAGCCTGGTCTGCCCAGGTCAGAGCACCTGGGTTATAGCATAGCATTAATCTCCAGGCTTCAGTATGAGACTCTTATCTCTCTCACACCCGGGCCTCATTTTGGGCAGGAGCTCACAGGAGCAGAGCTCCTGAACCTCTACATTTTATTCTGCTCTTTCTTTCTTAATTCCCCCCAAAAAAACTTGCTTCTGGGCTCCATCGTTCAAGCCTCCTGTAAGAATTTTGCTGAATTCCAAGATTTGACAGATCTTTCTAATATCCATGTCAGATGTTTTTCTTCACAAAACCCCCCCCCGGGGAAATAACCAAAACCTATAAAGGAGACGAATGGAAATCTTCATCCTGCCGCTGTGGCCACACAGCAGAAAGTCATTGTAAAAGTATGATGCGAGTCAGGTTTTATGAAGACCCTTTTAATTCAAGAAGCATTTGAAGGGAGATGCTGAGCGGATATAATTTAGTCCACCTTCTGGTGATGTCAGAGGGTATGTGGCATATGCAAATGAGTGATGCAAATGAGTTGCGCTAATGAGCTCCGGCACCTCTTTTTCCCCTACAAAATGGCCGCTGCTCTTCCCCCTTTACTTAAAACCCTGTGCTTTTGTTCTTTCTTTCCTCCCAAGGTCTGTGCAGCTGGAAGGACTTTATCATCCTCAGTTCCTTTTGAACGGGAAGATTGCAAACACGTCGAGTCAGCTGCGCTGTGACAACTGCACATTCCAGGTACCTGTTCCCGGGGGTGGAATTCTAGCAGGAGCTCCTTTGCATATTAGGCCACACACCCCTGATGTAGCCAATCCTCCAAGAGCTTACAAGGCTCTTTTCTGTAAGCTCTTGGAGGATTGGGGTGTGTGGCCTAATATGCAAAGGAGCTCCTGCTAGAATTTCACCCCTGCCTGTTCCAATGGGATTGGGGTGTGTGTTCTAGGGATACCCCTTTCCCCGCAGCCAGGTTATGAGACGTGGGCTATTAGTATAATGTGGCAATTCATTATTTTAATGCTGGGGAGAACTGAGGGCTCATGTTGGGCTGGGGAACTGCATGATCGGGACTGGCTTGGAGCCTTGGCTTGGCTCCTCTTTGAGATGTTTGTGCATCTGAACATGCGCAGAGTTTTTCTTGTGACTGCCGAGTAATCATAGCACTTGCAGTCAGTCAAGTCAAGTTTAATACGGTTAGAGACCTATAAAAAAAAATAGAGGAGGGAAGGTGGCTCAGTGATAGAGCATCTGCTTGGTAAGCAGAAGGTCCCAGATTCAATCCCTGGCATTTCCAACTCAAAAGGGTCCAGGCAAGTAGACGTGAAAAACCTCAGCTTGAAACCCTGGTGAGCCGCTGCCAGTCTGAGTAGACAATACTGACTTTGATGGACCCAGCGTCTGATTCAGTAGAAGGCAATTTCATAAGTGTTAGGGAAGGACTCAGTGGCAGAGCATCTGCTTGGTAAGCAGAAGGTCCCAGGTTCAATCCCTGGCATCTCCAACTAAAAAGGGTCCAAGGAAGTAGACGTGAAAAAACCTCAGCTTGAAACCCTGGTGAGCCGCTGCCAGTCTGATGAGACAATACTGACTTTGATGGACCGTGGGTCTGATTCAGTAGAAGGCAGCTTCCTACGTTCACATGAGAGAGACAAATAAGTAACAAGTGGCATCAGAGAAACCAAGGTAGACGATTCAGCTTGAGCACAGTATAAAATATTATACATTAAAATTTTCGCTTTCCATTTCTAGCTATAAAACGAAGCAAATTAAAATATTTCAAAAGCATTGAAGTATTTTTGTCAGTTATTGGTTCGCGGAGTCTTCTCGCCTGTGCAGCAAATGTTGCCACCTTCGTAGTGGTTTCCTGGTTCCTATCGGCTAAAATCTTAACTAAATGAAAACTAGAATCTCTCCCCAGGACTTGGTCACAGCACTTGCCGGATCAGTGCCTATTCTAGGGTGTCCATCTGTGGTGATTTCTGTGGTGATTTTGTCAAACTTCCATAGGGCAATTTCCCTCAGCCTTGGTTTCCTGAACGAGTTCATGGTTATACCACATGCTATAGCCCCCTTTTTCAGGCTTTTTTTGAGCAGGAATGCACAGGAACACAGTTCTGGCTGGCTTGGCATCAGGGGGTGTGGCGTAATATGCAAATGAGCTCCTGCTGGGCTTTCTCTACAAAAAACCCCAGGTGAAACAATGGTGATGTCAGGGTGTGTGGCCTAATATGCAAATGAGTTCTTGTTGGGCTTTTTTGTGCTAGATGTGTGGCAGAATGGTACAAAACAGGTGAATGGGCTCCGAGGTAGTGTGTTCTCCTTCATGAGAGTAGTTTTGGGTGGGTAGCCATGTCAGTTTGTAGTACAAGAATCACAGAGTGGGAAGGGGCCATAGAGGCCATCTAGTCCAACCCCCCTGCTCATTGCGGGATCTGCCTACGGCATCCCTGTCAAGTGTTTGTCCAGCTGCTGTGTAAAGATTGCCGGTGAGAGGGAGCTCACCACCTCCCTTGGTAGGTGATTCCACAGCTGAATAACTCTTACTGTAAAAAAGTTTTTCCTAATATCCAGTCAATACCTTTCCACCTCTAATTTAAACCCATTATTATGAGTGCTGTGGTGCCAACAGGAACAGCTTCCTGCCCTCCCCAGTTTGGTGTAGTGGTTAAGTGTGCGGACTCTTATCTGGGAGAGCCGGGTTTGATTCCCCACTCCTCCACTTGCACCTGCTGGAATGGCCTTGGGTCAGCCAGAGCTCTGGCAGGAGTTGTTCTTGAAAGGGCAGCTGCAGTAAGAGCTCCCTCAGCTCCACTTACCTCACAGGGTGTCTGTTGTGGGGGTGGGGAGATAAAGGAGACTGTGAGCCGCTCTGAGATTCAGAGTATAGGGCGGGATATAAATCCAATATCATCTTCTTCTAAGTGATAGTTCTTCAAATACTTCAAGAAAACAACCACGGCCCCCCCTCAACCTGCTCTCCTCCAGACTGAACACTCCCAAGTCCCTCAGCCTTTCCTCCTAGGGCGTGGTCTCCAAGCCCCTGATCATCCCCATTGCTCTCTTCTGCACGCATTCCATTCTGTCCACATCCTTTTCGAAGTGAGGCCTCCACAATTGCACACAATCCTCCAGGTGTGGCCTGACCAATGCAATGTACAAAGGAACTATGACATCTTGCGATCTGGATGCTGTGCTCTGTTGATACACCCCAAGATGGCATTTGCCTTTTTTGTCGCTGCATCACACTGGCTGCACATATTTAACTTTTACTCCCGAGGTGGTGGAAATTACTTTCAGGTCACAGCCAGTATATGGCGACCCGGGAGTTTTTTTGGAGGTAAGAGATGTTCAGAGGTGTTCTGTCATTGCCTGCCTCTGCATAGTGACCCTGGACTTTCTTGGTGGTCTCCCATCCAGAGTTGACCTTACTCAGCTTAAGAGATGTGACAAGATCGGGCTAGCCTGGGCCATACTGAAGCCCAGTAGCACCTTAAAAAAAAAAAAAAAAACAATTTTTCTCAGTGAAAAAGTTTTCGTGAGTCAAATTTCAGTTCCTCAGATACAAATTTGTCACATGCAACTTTAACACTTGAAAACTTCTACCCTGTGAAATTTTGTTCTTTAAGGTGTAACTGGACTCAGATTTTGCATTCATGCGCCTTATATAATGTCCTGCAAAGTGACAAATGGAATTATACCCAACATTGGGTACCAATGCAAGGACAGTCATGCTGGTGGAATGGTCATCTCCGTGGACATTTCACTCTTGCAGCATCAGAATGAAATTTCATCAAGGCCCAGAGTGGGGCAGAATAGTCTTCTCTGTGGACTTTTCACTCTTGCAACACCAGAACGAAATTTCGTCAAGGCCCAGAGGGGGGTGGAAGGGTCATCTCCATGGACTTTTTGCTCTTGTGGCATCAAAATGAAATTTTGTCGAGGCAGAGAGTAGGAAGGAATAATCATCTCCGTGGACTTTTTCGCTCTGGCAGCATCAGAATGAAATTTTGTCGAGGCCCAGAGTAGGGTGGAAGAGTCATCTCCGTGGACTTTTTGCTCTTGCAGCATCAGAATGAAATTTTGTCAAGACCCAGAGTAAGTTGGAATAGTCATCTCCGTGGACTTTTCACTCTTGCAGCATCAGAATGAAATTTCGTAAAGGCCCAGAGTAGGGTGGAATAGTCTTCTCTATGGAATTTTTGCTCTTGTAGCATCAGAATGAAATTTCATCAAAGTCCAGAGTGGGGTGGAATAGTCTTCTCCGTGGTGGAATAGTCATCTCCGTGGACTTTTCACTCTTGCAGCATCAGAATGAAATTTCGTAAAGGCCCAGAGTAGGGTGGAATAGTCTTCTCTATGGAATTTTTGCTCTTGTAGCATCAGAATGAAATTTCATCAAAGTCCAGAGTGGGGTGGGAATAGTCTTCTCCGTGGTGGAATAGTCATCTCCGTGGACTTTTCACTCTTGGCAGCATCAGAATGAAATTTCGTAAAGGCCCAGAGTAGGGTGGAATAGTCTTCTCTATGGAATTTTGCTCTTGTAGCATCAGAATGAAATTTCATCAAAGTCCAGAGTGGGGTGGAATAGTCTTCTCCGTGGTGGAATAGTCATCTCCGTGGACTTTTCACTCTTGCAGCATCAGAATGAAATTTCGTAAAGGCCCAGAGTAGGGTGGAATAGTCTTCTCTATGGAATTTTTGCTCTTGTCAGCATCAGAATGAAATTTCATCAAAGTCCAGAGTGGGGTGGAATAGTCTTCTCCGTGGTGGAATAGTCATCTCCGTGGACTTTTCACTCTTGCAGCATCAGAATGAAATTTTGTAAAGGCCCAGAGTAGGGTGGAATAGTCTTCTCCGTGAATTTTTGCTCTTGTAGCATCAGAATGAATTTCATCAAGGTCCAGAGTGGGGTGGAATAGTCTTCTCCGTGGACTTTTCACTCTTGCAGCATCAGAATGAAATTTCATAAAGGCCCAGAGTAGGGTGGAATAGTCTTCTCCGTGGAATTTTTGCTCTTGTAGCATCAGAATGAAATTTCATCAAGGTCCAGAGTGGGGTGGAATAGTCTTCTCCGTGGTGGAATAGTCATCTCCGTGGACTTTTCACTCTTGCAGCATCAGAATGAAATTTTGTAAAGGCCCAGAGTAGGGTGGAATAGTCTTCTCCGTGGAATTTTTGCTCTTGTAGCATCAGAATGAAATTTCATCAAGGTCCAGAGTGGGGTGGAATAGTCTTCTCCGTGGACTTTTCACTCTTGCAGCATCAGAATGAAATTTCATAAAGGCCCAGAGTAGGGTGGAATAGTCTTCTCCGTGGAATTTTTGCTCTTGTAGCATCAGAATGAAATTTCATCAAGGTCCAGAGTGGGGTGGAATAGTCTTCTCCGTGGTGGAATAGTCATCTCCGTGGACTTTTTGCTCTTGTAGCATCAGAAGGAAATTTCATCAAGGCCCAGAGTGGGGTGGAATAGTCTTCTCCGTGGTGGAAGAGTCATCTCCGTGGACTTTTTGCTCTTGCAGCATCAGAAGGAAATTTCATCAAGGCCCAGAGTGGGGTGGAATAGTCTTCTCCGTGGTGGAATAGTCATCTCCGTGGACTTTTTGCTCTTGTAGCATCAGAATGAAATTTCATCAAGGTCCAGAGTAGGGTGGAATAGTCTTCTCCGTGGTGGAAGAGTCATCTCCATGGACTTTTCACTCTTGCAGCATCAGAATGAAATTTCGTAAAGGCCCAGAGTAGGGTGGAATAGTCTTCTCTGTGGAATTTTTGCTCTTGCAGCATCAGAAGGAAATTTCATCAAGGCCCAGAGTGGGGTGGAATAGTCTTCTCCGTGGTGGAATAGTCATCTCCGTGGACTTTTCACTCTTGCAGCATCAGAATGAAATTTCGTAAAGGCCCAGAGTAGGGTGGAATAGTCTTCTCTGTGGAATTTTTGCTCTTGCAGCTTTAGAACGAAATTTCATTGAGGGCCCAGAATCGGGTGGAATAGTCATCTCTGTGGACTTTTCAGTCTTTGCAGCATCAGAACGAAATTTCGTCAAGGCCCAGAGTAGGGTGGAATTGTCATCTCCGTGACTTTTTGCTCCTGTAGAATGAAATTTCATCAAGGCCAGAGTATGGTCCAAGGTAGAAGCAGAGGGTATTGACTCAGACTGGAGACTCACTCCCTTCTGCTATTGATGCTCACAAAGCATAACCCCCAGCTGTCTTCCGTTTGCCAGTGAGCCAGAAATGTTCGCATTTTATATACAGCTTGAAAGGGCTCTTCCCCCCCCCCTCTGCCACACTGTGCAAGAGAAGTCCCACGTCTCAGCAAATTGCACATTAAAGGTAAGATGTCTTTTGGAAGTTCAGCTAGCTTAGAGCGCTGATGAAAAATCACCAGGGGACACGTTAATGAGAGGCATTCTGAGTGAAATAAAACAACACACAGCCCTCTTTGTTTCGGGGGCGCAGGAACCTGTGAGCCGTGCACATAAAAAATTAATTTCCTCTCCGCGGTCGATTGTAAAAATGTAGACAGCTGCCGGCTGTGACACAGATCTGTAGAAAACCTGCTGAAGGTATTCTGACCAGCTGGCGGCTTACCGCCTTCCTCTCTTTGCACTGCCTCCCCCCTCCCCACGGCTCGGGCCCCATATTGTGGCGATAGGCTGACCTCGCATCTGCAGTGATCAGTATGAAGAGGGGAGGACTCGTTCATTATTCAGAGTGTTTTGTCTCTCCCCCCCCCCCCTAGCAGGAGAAGTGCAAGAGAGAGTCTGCAAGGAGCGATTCTTTTGGTGTGATAGGATTGTGGAAGCTCTTTGAAAATCAACAACACGAAGCCATAGACCAGATCAGTCTCTCTGAAGCTGGCTTGAAAGAGCAATCCTTTCACATATCTCCTCTTTAAAGCACAGAGATGCCAAGGTCTGCCTTTGAAATGCACATCTCTGTGGCAGAAAGGTTCAGAAGGGGTACCACTTTCTATTCCTGGAACCAGGCCTTCTTTTTCGGTAGCAGGAACTCCTTTGCATATTAGGCCGCACACCCCTGATGTTGCCAGTCCTCCTGGAGCTTACAGTAAGCTCTGTACTAAGAGCCCTGCAAGCCAGGGGTGTCAAATATGTGGCCCAGTGGGCCAAATCAGGCCCCTGGAGGACTCCTATCAGGCCCCTTAGCAACTGGCTCTTGTCTGCTTCCTTCTGGAGAGCCAGTTTGGTGTAGTGGTTAAGTGTGTAGACTCTTACCTGTGAGAACCGGGTTTGATTCCCCACTCCTCCACTTGCACCTGCTGGAATGGCCTTGGGTTAGCCAGAGCTCTCGTAGTTGTCCTTGACAGGGCAGCTGCTATGAGAGCCCTCTCAGCCCCACCCACCCCATAGGGTTCCTGTTGTGGGGAGAGAAGATATAGGACATTGTAAGCCACTCTGAGTCTCTGATTCAGCGAGAAGGGTGGGGTATAAATCTGCAGTCTTCTTCTTCTCCCCCTTTCTTGCTTCCTTCTGCATCTGGCCCTCTGGGGAAGGAAGAAAGAGCCAGAGCTTCCTTTGCCCAGTTCCTTGGATCCCATGGGAGAAATACAAAGAAAGTACTTTAAGATCAACGAGTGCAAATGTTTTAAGCATGTTTTAAGTTTTTTAAAAAAATCTTTAGTCATTTTTTTTCTGTGTCCTTTTAAAAGTCTATATCATTGCTACCTAATCTTAAGTAGGGACACACATGGCCTGGCCCAGCAAGGGTCTCATTTATGTCAGATCCAGCCCTCATAACCCTAACCCCTGCATAAGCTCTTGGAGGATTGGCTACATCAGAGGTGTGTGGCCTAATATGCAAAGGAGCTCTTGCTAGAATTCCGTCCCTGGGCCGCACACCCCTCATGTAGCCAATCGTCCTGGAGTTTACAGTAGGCCCTGTAAGAAGAGCCCTGTAAGCTCCAGGATGACTGCTACATCAGGGGTGTGTGGCCTAATATGCAAAGAGTTCCTGCTACCAAAAGCCTTGCCTGCAGCACTCTACCCTTCAGTCCCAATAGCAGGGTTGGCCATGATTAGTACATGGATGGTCGACCACCAGGAAGACATGGTCGCTATGCAGAGGAAGGCAGTGGCAAAACTACCTTTTCTCTTCTCTTGCCTTGAAAACCCCATGAGACAGAACTTCATGAGGTTGCCATGAATTAGCTGTGACTCAACGGCACACTTTAGCAGCCCACTAGCCAGATCTCTCCGTGACAGATCAAGACGTGGAACACCTTCAGTTCAAGAGTCCAGAATCCTTTGCCAGTTTGTGAGGTTCTCAGAAGCTAGACATCTGGATGGCCTATGGGCCGCTGTTGTCTTCAAGGGTAGACAGCTGTTACTTGTTAGCTTTTCTGGAATACGTTAGCTGGCGGCGAATCTTGGAGAGTGCGATGATTTGTGTACCGCAGCAGTCCAACGCTACTACAGCTGTGTGACAGATAGATCATGTTTTAGGTACCACAAAGGTTGAGCAGAAACAATGTAAAAAATGAATGAATTAAATGAAACAAATTTATTGTACAATAAAATACAAATTAAAACATAGACTTCCATTTAGCCTCTAAATTAGGTGTGTCAAGCTCGTTTGTTACAAGAGCCGGATCTGACATAAATGAGACCTTGTCGGGACGGGCCGTGGGTGCCATGAAATGTAATGCCAGGTAGCGGAGATAAAAAGACACAGACACGCAGAAAATTTTTTAAAAATTTGAAATATGCTTAAAAGAATAGTACTCTTGCAATATTTTGTTTATTTAACCATCTCTGATAACTGACCCCTCTTGCTCTGAATTATTGCATCAAAATCTGGAGACAATGGCTGTGTTGCAGCAATCTTGAGTATATGTTGTCAAAGACTTTCATGGCCAGAGTACATTAGTTGTTGTAGATTTTCCGGGCTGTATGGCCATGGTCTTGGCATTGTGAGACCTGATGTTTTACCAGCAACTATGACTGGCACCCTCAGAGGTATAACCAAGAAAACTGGAGTTCTCCCTGGGTTAAAGTGAGAAGAAGATGGTAGGCAGGTAATTTATATCTACTCAGGAAGGTGGGGTAGGGCTGTTATTATCTTGTAGGAGCTTCCCAGGCTATGACATCTAATGGAGGAGGTTTCCTGAGGAGGTTCTTTTGTATATGGGTTGCCTATTGAAATTCTAATCTTTTCTGTAGTGTTGTTGTAAGATGTAGAGCAGTTTGTGTTTTTTAGAACTGGAAACCATGCCCTATTCATTTTTAAACTGTAACATTCATTACAGAAATCTCATGGTCAGTGCTTTGAGCCTAAGACCCAGGGAAAAACATGAAATGGCTAGGCATTGTCAGCTTTTGTACATAAGTTGCTTCATGTGCTGATCAGCCAATGGAAAAATAGAGGCTTTGCTCTGCAGCTCCTGTGTGATTGAGCAAGCCGGCACAGAAAACTGAAGGAAAAGAAGAGAGAAGGAAGCAGATGACAATGAGTTGCTCGCAGGTTTGATAAGAGCCCTCTGGCAACCTGATCAGGCCCTCGGGCCACATGTTTGACACCCTGCTGTAGACTGAAACCGCAGGGCTAAGTAATCCTCCGTGTATATTACATAATACAAATGAATATCCACAAATTGATGACATGCAAGTAAGACCACAAACACAGTGAACAGGTGTATCTTTGCAGCAATGAGGACTAGTTAAGAAATTTGAGATTTCTCACGTTGCCGAATACTATGAAGCCAATACAGTTTTTTGTATTTTTATGCTTTTCACCCAGTGCAGTCCCCGACATATGCAATGCTGTATTCTACTGATTTGTAGTGGGGATACCAAACCAAATACTAAGTTGTAGAAATATATTTATTTAGAACATTTCCAGGGCTTTTTTTTTGTAGCAGGAACTCCTTTGCATATTAGGCCACGCACCCCGATATAGCCAATCCTCCTGGAGCTTACAGTAGGCCCTGTCCTAAGAGCCCTGTAAGCTCTTGGAGGATTGGCTACATCAGGAGGTGTGGCCTAAAATGCAAAGGAGTTCCTGCTACCAAAACAGCCCTGGAAAATTCTATGCTGCCTCTCCGGAGATGTGCTTAAGGCAGCTCACAGAGTGAAAACAATACAATGAAACCATAAAAAAGCACAAAGTTACCAATAGGAAAGCTGTAAAAGTTTCATAACCCCTGAGCAGTTTAAAATGATAGCCACAAACCAGTCCTCAGCAGATCATAATAACAACTGGGGGGGGGGGGGTGAAACCCCTCAGTCAAAAGTCTGGGTAATAAGAAATATTTTGCCTCGGTACCTAAAGGAGAAGGGCATCCCAAAGGCAAGGGGCCACCACCAAAAAAGCCCTGTCTTTGATTGCTGCCCACCATAGCTCTGTAGACTGAGGCTACAGAGAGCAGGACTTCGGAAAAAGACCTTAACTGGTGGGATTTCCCTGTCTTTACAGTTCTCCGTTGAGCATACACCCGTTGTGTACCGCATTGACCCACCATGTGGAGTTCCAGGTAAGTAACTGGCTGTCAGGTGGTGACTACATTTTCTTAACCAGCTGGGTGTAGCGGTTAGGTGCGTGGACTCTTATCTTGGAGAACTGGGTTGATTCCCTGCTTCTCCACATGCAACTGCTGGAGTGACCTGGGGAGAGTCACGACTCTCTCTGAGCTATTCTGCTCAAGAGCAGTTCTTTCAGAGCTCTCTCAGGGTGATTCCACACTCATGTTGGCTCGGGGCGGGCTTCCATTTTGGGGCAGAGCAAGCTGGCGATTTCGCACCAGTTGCTCCACGTTGGCATTTTGCGCGGGGCAAACCTGCGATTTACCCTGCCGCAGTGTAAACCTGCTTTTTCAGGTTTTCAGGGTGCTGGTTGTGCGGAGAAGGGCAAAGAGATTGAGATTCCCTGTGAAGGGCAGGGTATAAATCCAGTCTCCTCCTCTTCTTTAGGAGAGCCAGTTTGGTGTAGTGGTGAAGTGTGCGGACTCTTATCTGGGAGAACCGGGTTTGATTCCCCACTCCTCCACTTGCACCTGCTAGCATGGCCTTGGGTCAGCCATAGCTCTGGCAGAGGTTGTCCTTGAAAGGGCAGCTGCTGTGAGAGCCCTCTCCAGCCCCACCCACCTCACAGGGTGTTTGTTGTGGGGGAGGAAGGTAAAGGAGACTGTGAGCCGCTCTGAGACTCTTCGGAGTGGAGGGCGGGATATAAATCCAATATCTTCTTCTTTTCTTCTTCTACATTGGCATGAGATTTGATCATCTGTTATTTATTTTATTTAAAATAGATGAGATTTAATCATCTATTTTATTTATTTATCCTGAAGAGCTATGATTACTATAGGATTACCATCGGGAAAGAAAGAGCCCGCCCATATTGAAGTTGTACAGCACCACGGAATGTTTTAATTTTAATTGTAGTTGCATTTTGTTTTTTAAACTGTAATTATAGATGTCTGAACAGACTGTTAGCCGCCCGGAGTCCGCTTGCGGAGAGGGCGGGATAGAAATTTAAAGTAATAAATAAATAAATAAATGTAGTCATTTTTATTTTATTTAATAATTTAGTTATCTTTGAAAGAGATTGTGTTGTCTTGGGTCTTTTCTTCATTCCCATTTTACATGCTGGTAAAGTGTAGGTGACTGGGAAAGGCAATGGCAAACCACCCCGTAAAAAAGTGTGCCGTGAAAACGTTGTGAAAGCAACGTCACCCCAGAGTCGGAAATGGCTGGTGCTTGCACAGGGGACTATCTTTACCTTTTTAAATCCTTGTTTCCTCAGCAGAGTTTTTTTTTTTTGTTCCATGCATGTTTTTCTCCCTCTAGCGGCCAGTTCGATTTCCAGCCTATCTCACTGCAGGCAATTGCCCTTTGGTGGGAGGAGAAGAAATGGTTCCCAGCACCCAATTTCAGACCACCACATTGTTTTTTTGATCAGTTGTCATGATTATTTAATTAGTAAAGACCCAGGTTCTGAGTATTCCTGAATTGAATCTTTGAATTCTATAGGAATAGTGTATATTGATTGGGCTCATTATGGCAGGAATTATATGGTAATGATAATAGGTGACCACGTAAATAACCACAAGGAAAGGTGGGATATAAACCTTTTATAAATAAATAATAACTCCTTCCTTCCTTCCTTCCTTCCTTCCTTCCTTCCTTCCTTCCTTCCTTCCTTCCTTCCTTCCTTCCTTCCTTCCTTCCTTCCTTCCTTCCTTCCTTCCTTCCTTCCCTCCCTCCCTCCCTCTCTCTCTTTCTTTCTTTCTTTCTTTCTTTCTTTCTTTCTTTCTTTCTTTCTTTCTTTCTTTCTTTCTTTCTTTCTTTCTTTCTTTCTTTCTTTCTTTCTTTCTTTCTTTCTTTCTTTCTTTCCCTGATGTCATAATTGCAGAGTCAAACTTTGGCAGGTAGTTCTAGGCAGGGCTTTTTTTTTTTTGTAGAAAAAGCCCAGCAGGAACTCACTTGCATATTAGGCCACACCCCCTGAGGTCACCATTGTTTTGCACAGGGTTTTTTCTGTAGAAAAAGCTCAGCAGGAACTCACTTGCGTATTAGGCCACACCCCCCTGAGGGCACCATTGTTTTGCACAGGTTTTTTTCTGTAGAAAAAGCCCAGCAGGAACTCACTTGCGTATTAGGCCACACCCCCTGAGGGCACCATTGTTTGCACAGGGTTTTTTCTGTAGAAAAAGCTCAGCAGGAACTCACTTGCATATTAGGCCACACCCCCTGAGGTCACCATTGTTTTGCACAGGGTTTTTTTTCTGTAGAAAAAGCTCAGCAGGAACTCACTTGCATATTAGGCACACACCCCCTGAGGGCACCATTGTTTTGCACAGGGTTTTTTTCTGTAGAAAAATCTCAGCAGGAACTCATTTGCACATTAGGCCGCTCCCCCTGGTGCCAAGCCAGTCAGAACTGTGTTCCTGCTAAAAAAAAAGTCTTGTTAGATCATATTCTGCTCCACTGTGATTTTCATGAAAATCTACAGGACTCCATAATTAGACCCCTCTTATTTAATCTTCATGGACTATCTGAAGAGAGGCTAATTTCCTTTCTATTAACTGACTGGTGTCTGTCCTCATATCACATGCTTGTAGCCAAGTATCTTTCACTTGCTATGATGATCAGAGAGCATAAGATTAGATCTCTTACAGGGTGACTTTTTATTGTATTTTAAAGTTGAAGAAGCATTTCCATCTGTATTCATTGTTGTATTTTCTTATGCATGCCAATAAAGGTACTTAACTGAGCCTAACTGTATTGTTCTATTGATTGCTTTCACATATGTTGTGTAATCTGTTTTGAGTCTCTGTGGGAAAGGTGGACTACAAGTATATAAATAAATTCCTTTAATAGTCCCAAAGTTGCAGTAAAGGATTTTAAGGCAATGCAATCCAGCTTTCTCTCTTCTTCCTCACAGATTCTCATTTTGTGCTTTTAAAACGATCCTTTATTGACACCCACTGTTTTCCCCCAACAGGAAATGTAATCGAAGTCTATGGTCGTCTCCTGGCCTCAAAATATGAAACTTATGATTTCAATGTGGATTTTATTGATGGGTAAGTAAGCTTAATCCACATTTAAAAGGGAAATTGGACGATAATTTTTAATATCTTTCAAATCATTATCCTCTTTCGGAATCAAAGATATCGTAGCTTTTTGGCATGAGTTTGGAATTTGGCCTTCTTCCTGTATCTTTTCAATGAGGTGTTTAAATGGCAGAAGTAAAGATTCTTCATAGGCTTTATAGAACTCTGCCGGTAGTCCATCTGGTCCTGGTGATTTGCCATTCTTTTGGGCAGTTAATGCCTCTCCAAGCTCCCTTATCGTTATAGGTTCATTCAAAACTTTTTGTTGTTCTTCTGTAAATTTGTTAAGGTTATTTTGTTTCACATATTCTTCTAAGTTTGTTTTGTCGACTTGCTTGTCTTCATATAGTTTTTTTTTTTTATAAAATTGTTCTACAATTCGTTGTATTTCTTGTTTTTGAGATTTCTCTTTATTGTTCTCATCTCTCAATGTTGTAATTATTCTCTTAGCCTTCTCTTTTCTCGTCCTATAGGCCAACCACCTTCCAGGCTTATTGGCATGCTCAAAAAAGTTTTGTTTAGCATACCTTAATGTAATCTCCACCTCTTCCATAAGAATTAAATTCATTTTGTGCTGCATTTCTCTCACCTTTTTTTTGAAATTCATACTTTGTTGGATGCTTTTTAAGATTCTTCTCAGCTTCTCTCATTTGTGACATTAAATTTTGATAACTTTCAGCTCTTTCTTTCTTCTTTTTAATGCAGTATCTAATTGCAAGGCCCCTGTAGAAAGCTTTTGCAGTATCCCAAACCATTTGCATCTTCACTTCTTGTGTTGTATTTTGTTTAAAGAAAGATTCAATTTCTAGTTTAGTTTCTTTAAGAAAGTCTTTGTCTTTCAGAATTGCTGTATTTAACTTCCACGGTCTTCTTATCCGTGCACCTTTTAATTTTATCATTACAGGGCTGTGGTCTGATATAACTCTTGTTTGAATCTCTGTGTCCACTAAGTCTTTAATCAAACTTGTAGAGAGCCAACACATATAAATTCTTGACCAGGTTTGGTGACTAGGAGAGTAGTAGGTAAAATCTCTAGAACTGGGGTATCTTGTTCTACAAACGTCCACCAACTCCATTTCTTTCGCTAATCTCCAGAAGTTTATCGGAAGCTGAGGACTTTTAGTTTTAATCTGTTTATGTGTTTTCTTATCCAACTGTCTGTCAGACACCGCATTGAAATCTCCTATTAGACAATATTCCACATACTCCAGGTTTGATAATTTAAGACGCAAATCTTGAAAAAATTTCTCTTGATGGTCATTTGGAGCATAGATGTTTGCAAGCAGGATTTTCTTATTGTCCACCGGGATTTCCACTAGTGAAATTCCACCATCTTCAGAAGCAAATTGCAGTTGTGGGTTAAATTTGTCTTTCATATAAATTGTCACTCCCCTTTTCTTTTTGTATAAGTCTGTAGCTGTAAATAAATTGCCAAGTTTTTTTGTTCTTCAAAAAATTTTGATCTTTAGTTAAGATATGAGTTTCCTGTAAGCAAGTTATGTCCATTTCCATTTTTGCGGAATATCTAAATGTCTTTCTCCTTTTAGCAGGAGAATTAAGTCCATTTACATTAATTGAAACAATTGAGGCCATTATGGGTTTTGTTTATCACTATTTCTTATCTTTTTTTGAATTGTAGTCTTGTATGATATCTCCGTGTTTGGTTTGGATCTTCGTCACCAGAACCTTCTTCTTGCTCCACTTCCTCATCCTTTTCGTTGCTTTCTTTCTTCTTTATATTTTCCCAAAAAATCTGGGCTTTAAAAGTGAAGTTGATCCTATATCTGTTCTCCTGGTATGTAAAAAGAAGGCCTTCTGGTATTAGCCACATGTAGGATATCTCTCTTCCTCTCAGAAACTCTGTTAATGCTTGGTATTCTTTCCTTTTTTGTCTCACTGGCCAAGGGACCTCTCTTAAAATTTTCACCATATTTCCAGCTATCACCATGGGTCTGTCTCTTGCTTGTTTCAGGATGTCATCTTTAATCTTTTTTCTTGCCAGCCTCAAATGAACTTCACTAGGTAGTTTGTTTCGTCTTGTGTAGCTCGATGGCGCCCTTCTGACTTGGTCAAACTCATCCTCCAACCTCTGAGGAGTCACCTGTAAAATTTCAGCCAAGGCTTCACTTAATATTTTCTGTAAATCTTCATTTTTCTCTTCTGGTATGTTTTGAAACCTCAACATGTAAGCCGCTTTGTCTACTTCCATCAGTAGGAGTCTAGAATCTTGTAGGGTCTGTTCTTTTCCCAAATGTTCCACTTTTTGAATATTCTCTGTTACCTGACCCTCTAAGGCTTTTAAGGCATTGTTGGTCTCTGCTGTCTGTCTACTATTTCCCTTAAGTTCTTGTTTGATCTCTCTCATCTGTTCATCTATATTGTCTATTTCACTTGCCATCCGTGTTATGGTAGTCATTAAAGTAGTTTGCCATTCTTTCATGTCACCTTGCATAGGTGTAAATTTCCCTGGGCCCAGTTGGCCACCAGGTGAATAGGATGGTTTCCCTTCTTTGATTTCTTTTTTTTGGGGGGGCGGTTCCTTGGGAATGGCCCCTGCTTTACTATCCATTATTATTAATATAAGCACACTCAGAGTCAGCAGTTCAAAAAAAGTCTCTTGACTGTTTGTTTTAAAGTTCTATGTTCTGTTTTTAGCAAAAGAATGATCTTCTCCAAATAGTTCTCTTGTTGCCAAATAGTTCTAAAAAAGAAATCAGGCTGCTAGCTTCTATCAACAATTTGTGTTAGTCAAAACAGCACTGAAACTAATAACAAACACAACGTTCAGCACAGTAGATATTCAGTAGACAAAACAGCAGACCACAGTTCACTGTCCAATAATTTCCATCGACATTAGCTCAAAGACAAGCCAACTCTCCACCTCGATTTTCAAATATCTTCTAAGCACCACGATAGGCAAGTATAATTTTGTAATCCAGGGCTGAATACCCTATTTATAATCCCAAAAATTGGTTACAAAACAATAATCCAAATTGAAAAACAATAATCCCAACAAGCAAGCAAGAAAAAAAAAAAATCCAGACGAGCCAAAAAGAGAGGAAAAAAAACCCCAAAGGTAATCCAACCAGTATAATGAGAGAGAAAAAAAATCCACAGATAAAAAAATAATCCACAGGTAAAAATAATCCAATCACAAATAAACCAAGGGCCGAAAAAAAAAAGAAAATCAAAAAAATAGAGAGCAACTCTAAGATCTATATATAAAAAATTAAATCCTTAACATCCACAGATAGCAATAAAAATAAAAAAATCTTCTTAGAACCCAAAAAGCTAAAGTATAACATCAGATAGCCACCAATTTGTAGGCACAGTTAGCACTTCAAAACTTCAGCTTCTGTTACAAAAAAAAAAAATCCTCCAGCCAAACCTCTTAGCATCCATAGACACTTATCAATAGGAAACTTCCTCCAAAGCTTCTTCTTCCTTCCACCAAATACAGTAAGTCAATTAAGTTTAGGCACCAAGTCCAGTATATAATACAAATTAGTGCAGTCTCCTGCAGGTAATTTCAGTGTTCAAAGTAGGCAAAAACTTTTACAAGCCTTGAAAGAGAAAGGGGGAGAGTTCCCCCCGCCTTTCTCAGTCTATTGCCTCACTTGCAGTCTCCAGCTTCTTTATTCCTGCCTCTCTGACACATATCCAAAAGAAGTAGAATAATCAGAATTTACAATGGTAGAAGAATCCATACCATTTGCCTTTGAGTTGATTGAAGATCCAGAATGCAGAGTGTTGAAGGAAGAAGAGATGAGCCGGTGGCTGACTTTTGGCCATTTAAAAATGGCGATTGAGACACTGAGGCTTGGGAAGAATGGGATCGGGAAGCAGCCGCCTCCGCTGGCATTCCTGATTGACCGCTCCGATTCCCCTGCCTTCTGGGACCCTCCCTGGGCCCCAGAGTAAAGTCTACCTTCGTGGGTGATCCCTCAACGCACCAATTTGAAGGCGGCTCAGGACGCGAAGGTCCGAGCCGCTTTTAAAGGCAAGTTTAAAGGTACCACTAGCAGACTGTAAAGTAGCTGTATTACAGCACAAAATCCAGTTACCAGCTTTTCTTCTCCCACTGGAGTTTCAATTGGTAGAGGGCAACAGAATGTGTGTGTGTGTGTGGGGGGGGGGGGGGGGAAATCTCGCACTACCAGTAAGAAGCTGGTAGAATCATAGAATCAGAGTTGGAAGGGACCTCCAGGGTCATCTAGTCCAATCCCCTGCACAATGCAGGAAATGCACAAATACCTCCCCCTAAATTCCCAGGATCTTCATTGCTGTCAGATGTAGGCTTGCCAGTCCCCAGGTTCCAGCGGGGGTTCTTCCGCTTTGCCAGGCTCCTTTCCGCCCCCAGTCAGCTGGCCAGCAGGGGGAAGCCCCGCCCCCAGAGGACCATGTGCCTTTGGAGGCTTCAGTCTCCGATTGAAAGGCTTCCTCTTGGGATGGTGTGTCTGTGTTACTTTGAAGAAGTTGGCAGCAACTCGTGAGTAGAGAGGCCAATCCCTCACTTCAAAGTTGCCAGAAACAGGGTGGGTGGGGGGGGAAACGTCTGCTGAGCACTTCATTATTCCCTATGTGGAGATCGATTCTCAGAGGGTATAATGAGAAATTGATCTGGAGGTTTCGGGGGCTCTGGGGGAGCTGTTTTTTTGAGGTAGAGGCACCAGATTTTCAGTATAGCATCTAGTGCTTCTCTCCAAAGTACCCCCCCCCCCCAAGTTTCAAAATGATTGGACTAGGGGGTCCAATTTTATGAGCCCAAAAGAAGGTGCCCCTATCCTTCATTATTTCCTATGGAAGGAAGACATTTAAAAAGGTGTGCTGTACCTTTTAAATGGATGGCCAGAATTCCCTTGGAGTTCAGTTATGCTTGTCACACCCTCTTTCCTCCTTCCGCCCCCCAATGTCTCCTGGCTCCAGCCCCAAAGTCTCCTGGCTCCACCCCCAAAGTCCCCAGATATTTCTTGAATTGGACTTGGCAATCCTAATCATGAACATATAAACATATGAACATTTATTTATATGAACATATGAAGCTGCCTTATACTGAATCAGACCCTCAGTCCATCAAAGTCAGTATTGTCTACTCAGACTGGCAGCGGCTCTCCAGGGTCTCAAGCTGAGGTTTATCACGCCTATTTGCCTGGACCCTGTTTTAATGGAGATGCCAGGGATTGAACCTGGGACCTTCTGCTTCCCAAGCAGATGCTCTGCCACTGAGCCAGCCTCCCTCCCCTTCATAGGTTCATAGTCAGATGGTCATCTAAAACCTCCAAGGAAGGAGAGCCCACCACCTCCCAAGGAAGCCTGTTCCACTGAGGAACTGCTCTGACGGCCAGGAAGTTCTTCCTAATGTTGAGCCAGAAACACTTTTGATAGGAGCCTTCTGGGGGCCTCATCTGGCCCCTGGGCCACATGTTTTGACACCCCTAAGTGTAGACATTTTGCGACCAAGCTAGGACAACAAGCCAAATGCACAGGGTCTTCTCTCTAATAATAATAATAATAAGTTTTTATTTATACCCCGCCCTCCCTGCCGAAGCAGGCTCAGGGCGGCTTACAAAGCAGGATATAAAATATCATGGTATAACAATAAAACAAAGTAATACAATCAATAAACAGAGCAATATAAATTATACAATATAAGTTAACATTAAAATCATTAATCTAAAAACAGTATAATAGTGCTACAGTCGCAGTTATACAAGATGGCTTGATGTTAATTCCAGGTTCATATTAAAAGGCTAGTTGGAAGAGGGCGGTTTTGCAAGCCCTATGGAACTTATTAAGATCCCGTAGGGCCTGCGCCTCTTCTGGTAGCTGATTCCATCATTGGGGTGCCTTTATAGAGAAGGCCTGCTCCCTGGTTGTTTTTAATTTGGCCTCCTTGGGCCCAGGGATTTCCAAAAGATTTTATGAGCTGGAACGCAGTTCTCTCTGGGGAACATATGGGGAGAGGCGGTCCCTAAGGTAGGCAGGTCCTCGGCCATATAGGGCTTTAAAGGCGATAACCAGTACCCTTGTAACGAACTCGGTATCTACAGTGCTATGATAAGTGACTGACAGCTAGGCAAAGCCAGAGTAAGACATGTTAAAAACACTGTTCCAATCTTAGTTGCGGCCGAGAAGGATTACAGAAGCATGAAGTCAACCTAGGCTTCATGTTGTCCCCCATTTTTTTTTGAAAGAAATAAAGCTATTTTACAGTCTGCTGGTGCTAGGGTTGCCAAGTCCAATTCAAGAAATATCTGGGGACTTTGGGGGTGGAGCCAGGAGACTTTGGGGGTGGAGCCAGGAGACATTAGGGGTGGAGCCAAGATCAAGGCTGTGACAAGCATAATTGAACTCCAAAGGGAGTTCTGGTAATCACATTTAAAGGGACAGCACACCTTTTCAATGCCTTCCTTCCATAGGAGATAATAAGGATAGGGGCACCTTTTTTGAGGCTCTTAGAATTGGACCCCCTGGTCCAATCTTTACTTGGGGGGTATTTTGGGGAGAGGCACTAGATACTATACTGAAAATTTGGTGCCTCTACCCCAAAAAACAGCCCCCCCCCCGAGCCCCAGATACCCGCGGATCAATTCTCCATGATTTTCTATGGGAATAAATCTCCATAGGGAATAACAGAGTTCCCAGCAGACATTTACCTCCCCTCCCCCCGCTTCCTGATGACCCTGAAGCGGGGGGAGGGCCTCCAAACCGGGGGATCCCCTGCCCCCACCTGGGGATTGGCAACCCTAGCTGGTGCTACCTGATACCACCACCCAGGCAGACAGAAAGACATTGTATTTACGGTCACAGACCAAATAAAGTACAGAAATTTAAAAGCTACAACACAAAGAATAAAATCTGTGCTATAATAAGTCTGATAATAATTATAAGGATATACAATTTTCTAAAAAATATTAAGTATAAAAGTTCTGGACAACATCACCCACTAGAGAAGAAAAGTTGGCAAGTGGATTTTGTGCTGGATATTCAGAGTGTGGAGGACTGCAGGATACACTAAGTGCAAATGCATGCGACTGTAACTTGAAGAACTTTGATAAGAGTTTATGTTTCAAATGCAATGATATGAATGATGCATGTAATATATGAGAATCATAATATGCTCTTTTGATGTGTTCAATGAATATAATAGAATTTGATGTGAAAAGGATTGTGGTCTCATTTGGAACACTGTGTACAATTCTGGTCGCCACACCTCAAAAAGGATATTATAGCATTGGAAAAAGTCCAGAAAAGGGCAACTAGAATGCTTAATGGGTTGGAACACTTTCCCTATGAAGAAAGGTTAAAACGCTTGGGGCTCTTTAGCTTGGAGAAACGTCGACTGCGGGGTGACATGAGAGAGGTTTACAAGATTATGCATGGGATGGAGAAAGTAGAGAAAGAAGTACTTTTCTCCCTTTCTCACAATACAAGAACTCGTGGGCATTCAATGAAATTGCTGAGCAGTTGGGTTAGAATGGATAAAAGGAAGTCGTTCTTCACCCAAGGGTGATTAATATGTGGAACTCACTGCCACAGGAGGTGGTGGCGGCTACAATCATAGCCAGCTTCAAGAGGGGATTGGATAAGCATATGGAGCAGAGGGCCATCAGTGACTATTAGCCACATTTCATTGTTTGAACTCTGTCTGGGGCAGGGATGCTCAGAATTCTTGGTGCCGGGGGGGGCAAAGTGGAAGGCTTCTAGCCCCACTTGTGAACCTCCTGATGGCACTTGGGGGTTTTTTTCTGCTACTGTGTGACACTAAGGGCGATTTCCCACACAGCTTACCGAGGAGCGAAGTCCCTCCTCACCGCGCAGCGTCTGCTCGGATTTCCCACCAACTGCTCCGCGGATTCAGGAAGTGCCGGACCTTTTGCGTTGCTAACATAAACTAGGGTTTTAGCAATTTCATTTGAGATGCAAAAGGTCCAGCACTTCCTGAATCTGCGGAGCAGTTGGTGGAAATCCGAGCAGACGCTGCGCGGTGAGGAGGGACTTTGCTTCTCGGTAAGCTGTGTGGGAAATCGCCCAGAGTGTTGGACTGGATTGGCCTGATCCAACATGGCTTCTCTTACATTCTTAAGTGGTCTTTAAGACTTTTTCACCAGCTATTGGAAACTGGCAACCCTACTGGAGGATGGAAACTCTGGTAACCAGGAAATGTTGGTGGACAATGCGGCAGTTGCAGGCACTATTTTGGGAATCACTGGTCCATATTGTTCCTCCTTTCTTTAATCCATTTTCCTCCCTCCCCCCCCCAACACACCCTAGGCCTGTGATCCTCAAAGCAGATGGATGGATTACCCTTTGCTCACTCGCAGACAGACAGAGGCGCAGCGTGTAAGTCCTTCCTCGTTGTCCGTTCTGAGCTGCATTTCATTGAGGGTTCACCAGGATGGTGAGTGTGCAGGTGCAGAATCTTTTGAAGCTGGTATAAAGGAGGTACAGTTCTGTGGCTTTACAGTCATGGTAGTAATTTTATCAAGGCTTTTTTTGTAGCAGGGACTTCTTTGCATATTAGGCCACACACCCCTGATGTAGCCAATCCTCCAAGAGCTTACAGGAGGCCCTGTAAGAAGAGCCCTGTAAGCTCTTGGAGGATTGGCTACAGGGGTGGAATTTTAGCAGGAGTTCCTTTGCATATTAGGCCACACACCCCTGATGTAGCCAGTCCTCCAAGAGCTTACAGGAGGCCCTGTAAGAAGAGCCCTGTAAGCTCTTGGAGGATTGGCTACAGGGGTGGAATTTTAGCAGGAGTTCCTTTGCATATTAGGCCACACACCCCCTGATGTAGCCAATCCTCCAAGAGCTTACCGTAGGCCCTGTAAGAAGAGCCCTGTAAGCTCTTGGAGGATTGGCTACAGGGGTGGAATTTTAGCAGGAGTTCCTTTGCATATCAGGCCACACACCCCCTGACACCCCCTGATGTAGCCAGTCCTCCTGGAGCTTCCAGTAGGCCCTGTACGAAGAGCCCTGTAAGCTCTTGGAGGATTGGCTACAGGGGTGGAATTTTAGCAGGAGTTCCTTTGCATATTAGGCCACACACCCCCTGATGTAGCCAATACTCCAAGAGCTTACCGTAAGCCCGGTAAGAAGAGCCCTGTAAGCTCCAGGAGGATTGGCTACATCAGGGGGAGTGGCCTGATATGCAAAGGAGTTCCTGTTACAAAAAAGGGTTTCTGCCACCTATTTTTCTACAAAATGACCCCTGGTTATACCTTTCTGTCCTTTTCATGCCACTTTGAGCTTTGAAAAGGGGATTAGAGAGATTCATGGAAGAGAGGTCTATCAGTGGCTACTGACCACGGTGACTAAAGGGAACCTCCACTTCCAGAGGCAGTCGGTCTCTGAATCCCTGTGCCAGGAGGCAGTGCCAGGAGAAAGCCTTGACCTCTATGAAGTGTTTGTTTGGCCTCCAGAGGAACTGGTTGGCCACTGTTTGAGACAGGATGCTGGACTAGGTAGACCACTGGTCTGATCCAGCAGGGCTCTTCTGATATTCTTATGAAGGCCTCAGCCTCCATGCCCTGTTGTTGACCCTCCAGAGGAACTGGTTGGCCCCTGTGTGAGACAGGAGGCTGGACTAGAGGGACCACTGGTCTGATCCAGCAGGGCTCTTCTGATATTCTTATGAAGGCCTCAGCCTCCATGCCCTGTTGTTGACCCTCCAGAGGAACTGGTTGGCCCCTGTGTGAGACAGGAGGCTGGACTAGAGGGACCACTGGTCTGGCCCAGCAGGGCTCTTCTGATGTTCTCATGAAGGCCTCGGCCTCTCTGCCCTGTTGTTGGGCCTCCAGAGGAACTGGTTGGCCACTGTGTGAGACAGGAGGCTGGACTAGATGGACCCTCACTGGTCTGATCCAGCAGGGCTCTTTTTGTGTTCTTGTCAGCTTTTTCACCACCTATTTTTTTATATATTTGCAAAGCATTTCATCTCATGCATCCTCTGTTCAATAAACTTCCCTACCAGAGCTTTTCAACATTGCAGTACACATTTGGGCCCTGATTTTAAGGGTGCGGAATACCCTTCTCTCTCTCTCTCTCTCTCTTTCTTTCTTTCTTTCTTTCTTTCTTTCTTTCTTTCTTTCTTTCTTTCTTTCTTTCTTTCTTTCTTTCTTTCTTTCTTTCTTTCTTTCTTTTCTTTCTTTCTTTCTTTCTTTCTTTCTTTCTTTCTTTCCTTCCTTCCTTCCTTCCTTCCTTCCTTCCTTCCTTCCTTCCTTCCTTCCTTCCTTCCTTCCTTCCTTCCTTTCTTTCTTTCTTTCTTTCTTTCTTTCTTTCTTTCTTTCTTTCTTTCTTTCTTTCTTTCTTTTTTTCTTCAGATTTATAGGTCGCCCTTTCCCATAGTGGCTTCTAACGTAATAAAACAATCAAAAACCGTTTAAAACAATTAAAACAGTTAAAAATTAAACAATTAAGCCACACCTCACATTAATTAAGGCAGCATGGATAGTGTGGACAGATCAATTAGGCATACTTGTCCCAAACAAGATGTTCAAAAATCTCAGCTATATCCGTTTTAACCAATCAGTGCAGGGGGGGCTGGTTTAGATGATAAGGATGTCCGTTGCCTCAGCCGTAAACCCGGCGGAACAGCTCCGTCTTACAGGCCCTCCGGAATGGTAACAAATCCGGGAAGGCCCAGATCTCCACCGGGAGCTGATTCTTTCTGGGAGCCATTTGAGATCATGATAATGTATGAAACTTTGACCCAGGAATAATCTGACCTTTAGGAGTTGAGTGTGTTCTGATACACTTCTTTCTTTTTGTTTCTCTTGTGCCTGCTAACCTTCCTGTTGAATCAAGAGCTGGCAGTTTGGGGCGAATTGGAGGCGTCCCAAATCAGGCCGGCTCAAAATGGAGTGGCCAAAGCCCGTCCACATGCTCCCCCGCAAAGTGCCTGTATCCTGCTCGCAGGGCGACTTGGTGCGATCAGACGGCTGTTGCACACCATCCCTGTAGCTTGACTTGGGTTTCTTTCCCCCCATTCATTTATTGGTTATGAGCATGTGCACTCATGCGCCCATGTGCCTATGCACTTGAAAACAATATTTTTTAAAACAGAAAAGCCAGAAGCGGCTTGGGAGGGGGGCTTGGCGGGTTCACACTGCCAAGGCGCCTTGTTTGCACTCTTCCGAGTCCAGCTGCTAGTGAGGTGACTGGCGTGCAGCTCAGAAATTAGCTACCATTTTGAAAATGGTAGCTTTTTGAACTGCTTTGAGGATGCTGGAGGACGGGCTGAGTACGGAGTGGGTGGCAGATGTCCTCATTTGGATGGTTTTTTCTAGTCGGTTTCTGAGGCGTCCCTGGGTCGACTTAAACGGCCCTTCTGTGAGCAGCCAGAGTCTTTTTTTGCATTTTCTGTTGTTTCTTTGCAGATACTCCATTCAAAGCAATCACGGCATGGGAACGGTTGGCTGCCGAGTGGAAGGCAACTATATTGGTTAGTGGAAAATGGAAAATAAAGGTGGTTCTACTCTTAGTTCTGTAACATAAAAGGCAACACCAGTTGGTGTTGGACTGTTCTGTTTGTAAGAGGAAGCAGTGAAGACTGAGCGAATTACAAATTTCCTTCCTTTTCCTCTTTGTTGTTGCTGCCATTGGCTTTGTTTCTGGCTCCCAATTTTAGCCCTTGCTCCACATAAGCTTTAAATAGTAGACATGAAGCCCCCAATCCAAAGCTCGTTTGAACCATGACTCCTTAGCCTGCCATCCCCAACCTTTTTGAACTAGCAGGCACCTTTGGAATTCTGACAAGAATTCTTTGGAATTCTGACAAGAATTCTTTGGAATTCTGAGCACGATCACAAAATGGCTGTTGATGGAGGTGGAGCCAGTCACAAAATGGCTGCCATTGGAGGTGGAGCCAGCCACAAAATGACTTCCATCGGAGGTGGAACCAGTCACAAAATGGCTGCTGTCGACATGGAGCCAGTCAGAAAACGGCTGTTGTAGGAGACAAAGCTGACCACAAAACAGGGCTACCAAGCTCTTGCTGGAGGAGGGAGATACCCCACACTGGAGGGCCCCATTGGTGTGTGCCATCCCTGGCACGATGACATCACCCAGAAATGACATCATCATGCCAGGGATGTCATGCCAGGGATGCTCTAGAACTCATGCTAAAACTTTATGGTACTATAGAATTTTACCACAAACCCCAGAGGGTTTCTGTGCAATGCTTTAGGACTCCCGTTAAAACTCTATGGCACCATGGAGTTTTATTGTGAGTCTTAGAGTATCCCTTGCATTACATCCGCAGTGTGATGACATCACTTCTGGGTGGAACAGATCCCCCGCCATAATGGTGGAGGGACTTGACAACCCTATCACAAAATGTTAGTGAGTAAGGTGCTGGGATAATAGTGCTACTTCAGCATTTCAGTCAGGAGTTCTGTTTAACAGTATGCCTTTTAAGTTGCGCAGCACTTAAGCACTTACCAGCTCCAGGAAGGGGGGGGAGGGCTAGAATGGGGAGGGGCAACATTAGTGAATTTTATATAAGAACAAATCCAAAGTCTAAGGTTGCCAAGTCCAATTCAAGAAATATCTGGGGACTTTGGGAGGGTGCAGCCAGGAGACTTTGGGGCTGGAGCCAGGAGACATCGGGGCAGAGCCAGGAACAAGGGTGTGACAAGCATAATTGAACTCCAAGGGAGTTCTGGCCATCACATTTAAAGGGACCGCACACCTTTTTAAATGTCTTCCCTTCCACAGGAAATAATGAAGGATAGGGGCACCTTCTTTTGGGGCTCATAGAATTAGACCCCATGGTCCAATCGTTTTGAAACTTGGTGGATACTTTGGGGAGAGTCACTAGATATTATACTGAAAATTTGGTGTCTCTACCTCAAAAAACAGCGCCCCCAGAGCCCCCGAAACCTCCATCTCAATTTCCCATTGTACCCTATGAGAATCGATCTCCACATAGGGAATAATGAAGTGCTCAGCAGACTCCTCCCCCCCCCCCCCATTTCTGGCGACTCTGAAGGGGGATTGGCCTCTCTACTCACGAGTTGCTGCCAACTTCTTCAAAATAACACAGACACCCCATCCCAAGAGGAACCCCCACCCCCCGCTTCCGGATTTTTGGAGAGCGGGGAAGGAGGCTGCTAATTCTGGGGTCCCCCGGCAGGGTGGGGGGGTTTGGGAAGCCTACCAAAGTCCAGCACTACATGTGTGTTTTCTCTTTCCACAGGATCCCATAATGTCAGTTTTTCAGTGTTTAACAAGGGAAAGTAAGTAAAGGATGAGATTCTTTTCAATGAACGTTATAATTTCACATTACGTGTCTTCTGTAGGCATTATTTTCTTGTGTATGAATCATTTATAACCGCACTTCACCAAGGCTTTTTTCCTGGGAAAAGAGGTGCTGGAATTCTGAAGAGGGAAATGAAGGAGAGACACACGGGTGCCCCTCATGAACTTTTGGACATTTTTTTTTTGAGAATTTCGTTTCCGTGAAGAGGTTCCAGAACTCCGTTCTGCCACGTTCCCCCAGAAAAAAAGCCCTGCACTTCACTTTGAGAGTAGAACGAAGAACACAGTTCAGATTTTTATGTCTATCTTTTCAGTGTTTGTAGTCCAAATCTTTTCCCCCCTCAGCCAGAGGTCTAGCAAAGTATTTTTTTTTAAATTAAACAAAATTTATATCCCACCTTTCTGCCCTCACAGTGGCAACCAACAAGGCAGCTAACTAATTAAAATACACAATAAAACCACACCCCCCCCCAAAACACACATGATTAAAGCAATTAAAAGCGGAGCTAAAATACATACGGGACCACCTCCTCCACTATGTCCCTGGAAGAGCACTACGCTCTACTGCTCGAAATCTACTGGTGATCCCTGGCCCTAAAGAGGCCCAGCTGTCCTCAACGAGGGCCAGGACCTTTTCAGCCCTGGCCCCAACCTGGTGGGACTCTCTGCCGGAAGACACCAGGGCCCTGTGGGATCTTTTACAATTCCGCAGGGCCTGCAAAGCAGAGATGTCCCGCCAGGCTTTTGTTTGAGGACAGTGACGGCTGCCAGGCTGGCACCCCCTTCTCCACCCTCTACTTAAGGGGAGAACGGTTCCCAATGCCTGGAAAGCAGAATTTCAGCAGACTATAAAGTAGGTTCATTGGGTTGCAACTGTTTTAAATTACTGGTTTTATTGATTTTATGTGTACCTTTGTTGTACATCGCCTGGAGCCCGGCATTGGCTGGGATTTATTTATTTATTTGATTTATATCCCGCCCTATCCCACCAAGGCAGGCTCAGGGCAGCTCACAATACAAAGATTCTAACATAAAGTTCAATTTAAATATAATAACAATTAACATAGTTGAAAAATTAAAACATTAAAAAACATTAAAAACAGTGCATTCGTCCAACAACATGCAATCCATACACTTCCTTCAGTTTCTGGTACTTTAGTGGTTTGGTGCCGGTCGGTTATAGGCCAACTGGAAGAGGACTGTCTTACAGGCCCTGCGGAATTGTCCAATATCCCGCAGGGCCCTGACCTCTTCCGGTAACTGGTTCCACCAGCAAGGGGCTGTTATTGAGAAGGCCCTGTCCCTGGTTGACTTCAACCGGGCCTCCTTAGGCCTGGGGATTACGAGCAGATTTTGGGAGCCAGATCGCAGTACTCTGGGGAACATATGGGAAGAGACGGTCCCTAAGGTAGGCAGGTCCCTAAGGTAGGCAGGGATGAGGCGATTCATAAATTTCAATAATAATAATACAAAGACATAAAAACATTGGTCTCCCAAAGGTCTAGCCCCCGAATCTCCAGGAATTGCCTAACTCAGAGTGGGTAACTTTAAACTCATTTTGGGGGGGCACCAGCTCCTACATGTATAACTAATTTACTTCCTTGACTCTTTTATTTTTACTTTCTATTTCTTTTATTTTCAAAACCAGAAACAGTGTCTACTATCTTTTGTTACAAATATTTTTAACCAATAGCAACTATTGCAGTATAACCAATACAGGCTTTTTAATTTTTTTTTTTTTAGGGGAGGGATGGTGGCTCAGTGGTAGAGCATCTGCTTGGTAAGCAGAAGATCCCAGGTTCAGTTCCCAGCATCTCCAACTGAAAAGGGTCCAGGCAAAAGGGCGTGAAAAACCTCAGCTTGAGACCCTGGAGAGCCGCTGCCAGTCTGAGTAGACAATACTGACTTTGATAAACCAAGGTCTGATTCAGTATAAGGCAGCTTCATATGTTCATATATGATGATTACTATGCTTAATAAAATTATTATTTTCTCGAACAATCTAGAAATACATCCTCTTTTAATATTCCGAATTGTTTGGGTTAATATCTTTCTCTGTGAAGTAAGTTATCAAAGGATACCGGGGCTTTTTTTGAGCAGGAACGCAGTTCCATCTGACTTGGCACCAGGGGGTGTGGCCTAATATGCAAATGAGTTTCTGCTGGACTTTCTACAAAAAAGCCCTGTGTGAAACTATGGTGATGTCAGGGGATGTGGCCTAATAGGCAAATGAGTTCCTACTGGGCTTTTTCTACTAAAAAAGCTCTGGAGGATACAATATGGAAACTCTCCCCCCTCCCCCCCGTACTGATCTATAGGAGCGTTGGATCTACTTCCTTGACTCTTGATATTTTACTTTTTTCCTTACTCCCAAGAGTCCTCACCAACCTGGTGTTCCTTTTCTTCCTCCACCATTTTGCTGCAGGTCACTAGTGCAGAAGGATGCTTGGCTTATCAGTGCAAAACAAGAGCTTTTCTTGTACCAGACTTTCCCAGGTAACTTGCTGTATCCCGCCGCTGAGGTTTTTAACGACGGGGACCCCAGACTGGGTCCCAAGTGCTGATTCAGTCCCCACAGCGTTGTTCTGTTTGTGAAGTGCTTTTCGAAGTAGAGAATGTACCATTTCTCTGGCTGTGACTCTTGTTTTGGAAGAGAGTCTCAGGAGCATGCTTAGAATAAGATCACTCAGACTGCCAGAGGGGAGGGACGGTGGCTCAGTGGTAGAGCATCTGCTTGGGAAGCAGAAGGTCCCAGGTTCAATCCCCGGCATCTCCAAAAAAGGGTCCAGGCAAATAGGTGTGAAAAAACCTCAGCTGGAGACCCTGGAGAGCCGCTGCCAGTCTGAGAAGACAATACTGACTTTGATGGACCGAGGGTCTGATTCAGTATAAGGCAGCTTCATATGTTCATATGCCAGAGCGGTTGCAGCCCTTTGAACACATTCAGTACATGGACTAGGGTTGCCAAGTCCCTCCACCGGGGATGTTGCACCAGAGATGCTCTAGGACTTGAGATAAAATTCTATGGCACCATAGAGTTTTACCGTGATTCCTAGAGCATCATACCGGAAACACTCTAGGATTTGCGGTAAAACTCTACGGCAGGGGTGGCCAACGGTAGCTCTCGAGATGTTTTTTGCCTACAACTCCCATCAACCCCAGCCAGCATGGCCAATGGCTGGGGCTGATGGGAGTTGTAGGCAAAAAAAAACATCTGGAGAGCTTCCGTTGGCCACCCCTGCTCTATGGCACCATAGAGTTTTTAGCATGAGTCCTAGAGTGACCCTGCACACTGCTTTTCTCCATTTCCCAGTAAATTTGCAAACGTCATCACTTTGCAATCCTGAATGCGTGTTTCAAATATGCATAATTTATTATGAGAACAAAGCGTGCTTGTTTGGCCGGAAGCCAATCAGTATGTCTAACGGTGTAGTCCTAAGAACGCTTTCCTGGGAGTAGACCCAAATGAATAGACCCGTGGAGGGTTCTGAGTAGACCTCTTCAGGGTTGCTCTTCAAATTTTCTCATTTATTTATTTATTTTCAACCCTGCCCCCCCCCTTCCTTTTACAGAAATATTTTCCGTGGCTCCAGCTGCAGGGAGTCTGGGTGGTGGAACTCTGCTCACCGTCACCGGAGACTTCTTTGATACACCCGTGGCAGTCACAGTTGCAGGTAATAAAGCTGAAAGAAGTTTTTTTTTTGCATTTATTTACTCTTTGTTTATTTAAAATATATCTTAGCCGCCTGTCTTCCTTATGGAGCGCGACAGGCAGTTTACAATGTCGATGAACATATAAAATTTAAAAAAGCTTGTAAAGCCAAAATCACAATTTAGTACCGTTTTAATCAAATGGGGTCCCAACTAAAACAGTCTTCAGTTGCCTCCTAAAAGTTGAAGGGGAGGGGGGTCAGGCTACGTTGCCAGCCTCCAGGTCAGACCTGGAAATTTCTCGGAACTACAGCTAATCTCCAGGCTACAGTGTGTTAAGAGGGTCTCTGGCCATGGTTGTGGGCCTTCTGTATGTACTGTAATAACCTTAGACATTGTTTCGCTAATTTCGCTATTTATCCTCACTTTGCCAGCTAAACACTATCTTTCTTTTGCAACAAGCACAAACAGGGGTCGTTTTGTAGAAAAATAGGTGGCGGAACTCATTAGCATAACTCGTTAGTATATATTGCCCCTCCCACCAGCCAAAAGCTACCTGATGCAAGAAAAGGAGAGCCCCGGGCGAGAGAGGCCTGCTTGGGCTGGCTAGAGATCCAGCCAGCCCAAGCAGGCTTCACTTGCCTGGGGCTCTCCTTGGCCACCCCCCCCTCCACAGGTCAAAAGGCCAGCAAGCCACCCGCTGCCCAAAATCACATAAGAAGTGGAGAAAGGGTGGCGTGGGCTTCTCCAGGGGTTAATGAGGGCTGCTGGGGGTGTGGCAAAGCCCCTGGTGGCTGGCTGGCTGCCCGCTCTCCTAATCCAGGGGCTGTTATGTAGCTGCACCTACTATTCAATGGACAAGGTAGGTGGGGAGGAGGAGGAGGGGGAACCCTCAGAAAAGTTCAGGAGCTGCCCTCCTGTGAGCTCCTGCTAAATTCAAGGCCTGAGCACAATTATTGCTCTGCCTAGTTTCTGGGCTCATCAAGGTTGTTGCCTAGTTCTCAAGAAGAAGAAGAAGACTGTAGATTTATACCCCGCCCTTCTCTCTGAATCAGAGACTCAGAGCGGCCTACAATCTCCTCTGTCTTCTCCCCCCACAACAGACACCCTGTGAGGTGGATGGGGCTGAGAGAAGAAGAAGAAGACTGTAGATTTATACCCCACCCTTCTCTCTGAATCAGAGACCCAGAGCTACCTACAATCTCCTCTGTCTTCTCCCCCCACAACAGACACCCTGTGAGGTGGATGGGGCTGAGAGAAGAAGAAGAAGACTGTAGATTTATACCCCACCCTTCTCTCTGAATCAGAGACCCAGAGCTACCTACAATCTCCTCTGTCTTCTCCCCCCACAACAGACACCCTGTGAGGTGGATGGGGCTGAGAGAAGAAGAAGCAGACTGTAGATTTATACCCCGCCCTTCTCTCTGAATCAGAGACTCAGAGCGGCCTACAATCTCCTCTGTCTTCTCCCCCCACAACAGACACCCTGTGAGGTGGATGGGGCTGAGAGAAGAAGAAGCAGACTGTAGATTTATACCCCGCCCTTCTCTCTGAATCAGAGACTCAGAGAGGCCTACAATCTCCTCTGTCTTCTCCCCCCACAACAGACACCCTGTGAGGTGGATGGGGCTGAGAGAAGAAGAAGACTGTAGATTTATACCCCGCCCTTCTCTCTGAATCAGAGACTCAGAGCGGCCTACAATCTCCTCTGTCTTCTCCCCCCACAACAAACACCCTGTGAGGTGGGTGGGGCTGAGAGAAGAAGAAGAAGACGACTAGATTTATACCCCACCCTTCTCTCTGAATCAGAGACCCAGAGCGGCTTACAATCTCCACTATCTTCCTCCTATATTCCTTTTGGAAGAAAAATCTGCACAGGCACTTTGACTTACAAGCACTTTGTAGCACTAAGAACTTTAAATGATTTGTTCCGATGTCATTGTGCTTAGATGCGTTTTGTAGATGAGTGATAACGTACTTACTTTACAATACTAATTACTGAAATGGATCATGACAATCAATACTTTGAAGGTTCACACACTAATCGTCACAAGTGAATTTATGATCGTATTCGTGATTTGTCACGGTTTTTCTTTGGGTTCTCATCCTAGTCTGTGATTCTCTCCATGGTATTTTTTTTTAATCCCCACGTGGGGGCAGGGGGTCGCCGGTTTGGAGTCCCTCCAGAGCTTCAAGGTCATCAGAACTTGGGGGAGGGGAACGGAAATGTCTGCTGGGCCATACGGTATAATGGATCTGGCAACCCTACCACCCCCATTTCCCATCGGTGGCAGGGGGACCTGGCAAACCTAGGTCCGGCGCCATCTCCCTGGAAGGTTTCTCCATAATCGTGGGGCTGCCACCAAAAAGCCCTTCTCACATGTGCCCACCAGACAAGCCCTTTAGATTGATGAAACAGTCAGGAGGGCCTCCTGCTGGGATCTTAATTCCTGGGCAGGAACATAAGAGAGAAGATGGTGCTTCAGTTTCCCACATCAAAAGCCATGTAGAGCCTGATACTTTTAATCAGGGATTTTTTTGTAGCAGGAACTCCTTTGCATATTAGGCCACCCCCCCGCCCCGATGTAGCCAATCCCCCAAGAGTTTACAGTAGGCCCTGTTCTAAGAGCCCTGTGAGCTCTTGGAGGATTGGCTACATCAGGGGTGTGTGGCCTCAGGGGTGGAATTCTAGAGGAGTGCCTTTGCATATTAGGCCCCCCCCCCCCCGATGTAGCCAATCCCCCAAGAGTTTACAGTGGGCCCTGTGCTAAGAGCCCTGTGAGCTCTTGGAGGTTTGGCTACATCAGGGGTGTGTGGCCTAATATGCAAAGCAGTTCCTGCTACAAAAAAAGCCCCGCTTTCACTTCTGAACATCAGAATGCCAGTGTGGCAAAAATGGATAAGCTTCTAATTTTGTGTGTGTTGGGGGAACTTAAGGTGTACTGGTGTCTAGTGATGTTAGTGGGGGGTCCTCTGAGTAGCTTGACTTGGTTAATTGCTCCGAAGTTGCCTTCTCTCCATTTCTGTTTCCCTTCTTGCTTGTCAGGTATCCCCTGCCAAATTAAGGACATTTCTCCACAAATGATCATCTGCACGACTGGAGCAGCTGGCGAAAACAGACGCCCCAACGGACCTCAGCCAGGTACAGTCCACAAGAGGCTCACCAGGAAAGATGGGGCTTAGTGCCTTGAGTCAGATGCTTCAACAGGAGGTGGGGAACTGGAAAGCACGTATTTTAAAATGATCCTTTCTGCCCGGTGTCGGTTTCTGCCCCACTCTCTTCACACAAATTGCCTCAGCAGGATTTTTCTGATGGGCGGAAGGTGCAGAGCAGTGTCTGGGAAGCAAATATCACACTCCAACACCCCCCCCCCCAACTCAGGGAAGAGGAACGCCTTCAGCCATGCAAGTCAGATTGGCTCTACACAGGGCTTTATTTGTAGAAAAAGCCCAGCAGGAACTCATTTGCATGTCAGCCCACACCCCCTGACATCACCATTGTTTCACACGGGGCTTTATTTGTAGGGAAAGCCCAGAAGGAACTCATTTGCATATTAGGCCACACCCCCTGACATCACCATTGTTTCGCACGGGGCTTCTTTTGTAGAAAAAGCCAGCAGGAGCTTATTTGCATGTTAGGCCACACCCCCGATGCCAAATCAGCTGTAACTGTGTTCCTGTGCGTTCCTGCTCAAAAAAAGCTCTGGCTCCACATTATGTACTTCAAATACTTCTATACTTGGTTTTTTTCCCAGGCATTTAGGATTGCGATTCCCCAGTTGAGGGGGGGGATCAGTGTTCCCTCTAAGCTGAGGTTAGTCTGAGGTAGCTCCCAGATTTTTAGCCTCCAGCTCACACCCTTTTCTCTCAGCTCAAGAAGGATGGCCCCAGAGCACACTCATGGATGCAGCAGCTCACAGCTTTCAGGCCAGCAGCTCACAAAGTAGAATTTTTGCTCACAAGACTCTGCAGCTGAGAGGGAACGTTGGTGAGGATCCCGTTTTTGGGGGGCTCCTGCCCATCAGAGGAGGAAATCCCCACCCCCCAACAGCAACGTCGTGCGATGTGCCTGTGTCACCCAGAAGTGGGCAGGCCCTTAGCCAGGATTTTTCGTTTGGGGGTGGGGGAACAGCCAGGATTTTCATTTAAGGGGGCAAACTTTTTTGTTTAAATATATTACACCTAAAATAATGAATAAACAACGCAGACAAGTCTTTGAGGAAAGGTTGAAGGAGCTGGGAATGTTTAGCCTGGAGAGGAGGCGGCTGAGAGGTGATAGGATCACCATCTTCAAGTCCTTGAAGGTCTGTCCTATAGAGGATGGGGTGGAATTGTTTCCTGTGGCCTGGGAAGGTAGAACCAGAACCAGTGGGTTGAAATTAAATCAAAAGAGTTTCCGGCTCAACATTAGGAAGAGCTTCCCGACCGTTAGAGCGGTTCCTCAGTGGAACAGGCTTCCTCGGGAGGTGGTGGGCTCTCCTTCCTTGGAGGTCTTTAAACAGAGGCTAGATGGCCATCTGACAGCAATGAAGATCCTGTGAATTTAGGGGGGAGGTGTTTGTGAGTTTAGAGCGGTTCCTCAGTAGAACAGGCTTCCTCGGGAGCTGGTGGGCTCTCCTTCCTTGGAGGTTTTTAAACAGAGGCTAGATGGCCATCTGACAGCAATGAGGATCCTGTGAATTTAGGGGGAGGTGTTTGTGAGTTTAGAGTGGTTCCTCAGTAGAACAGGCTTCCTCTGGAGGTGATGGGCTCTCCTTCCTTGGAGGTCTTTAAACAGAGGCTAGATGGCCATCTGACAGCAATGAGGTTCCTGTGAATTTAGGGGGAGGTATTTGTGAGTTTTCTACATTATGCAGGGGGTTGGACTAGATGACCCTAGAGGTCCCTTCCAACTCTATGATTCTAAGTAATTTATCACTCAGCAGACGTTTGAAGTTTATTCTAAAAATGCTAATCATTACCTGTATAATGAATAATAATATAATATATTAATAATAATAATAATATAATATATACCTATATAATGAATATTACTACTAATGTTTCTGGTGTATCACTAGGACGCTAACCATTACAGTTATAACGAAGACAAGCAGAGGTGGAATTCTGTCAGGAGCTCCTTTGCATATTAGGCCACACCCACTGATGTAGCCAATCCTCCGGAAGTTTACAAAAAAAGAGCCTTGTAAGCTCTTGGAGGATTGGCTACATCAAGGGGGGTGTGGCCTAATATGCAAAGGAGCTCCTGCTAGGATTCCACCCCTGTAGCCAATCCTCCAAGAACTTACAGGGCTCTTCTTACAGGGCCTACTGTAAGCTCTTGGAGGATTGGCTACATCAGGGGTGTGTGGCCTAATATGCAAAGGAACTCCTGCTAAAATTCCACCCCTGTAGCCAATCCTCCAAGAGCTTACAGGGCTCTTCTTACAGGGCCTACTGGAAGCTCTTGGAGGATTGGCTACATCGAGGGGGTGTGGCCTAATATGCAAAGGAACTCCTGCTAAAATTCCCACCCCTGTAGCCAATCCTCCAAGAGCTTACAGGGCTCTTCTTACAGGGCCTACTGGAAGCTCTTGGAGGATTGGCTACATCAAGGGGGTGTGGCCTAATATGCAAAGGAACTCCTGCTAAAATTCCACCCCTGTAGCCAATCCTCCAAGAGCTTACAGGGCTCTTCTTACAGGGCCTACTGGAAGCTCTTGGAGGATTGGCTACATCAAGGGGGTGTGGCCTAATAGGCAAAGGAACTCCTGCTAAAATTCCACCCCTGTAGCCAATCCTCCAAGAGCTTACAGGGCTCTTCTTACAGGGCCTACTGGAAGCTCTTGGAGGATTGGCTACATCAAGGGGGTGTGGCCTAATAGGCAAAGGAGCTCCTGCTAGAATTCCACCCCTGAAGACAAGTTAAAATGTTTGGTCAGTATTATGTTCCTACAGTTGACTGGCAGCTGGCACTATAGGTCCCCTCCCTTTTCCACACTGACCCGAGATTGAGCCTCTGGCATTCAAAGCTTATAGATAAGGTTGTATTTCTTTAGCATGTGTTCATTGCACTGTAGACAAGTTTATTGTCTTGGCAAAGCAGCATCCAACACCTGCAAAACATCTCTTGCAAGGTGTGGGGACTGAAGGGGAGGGGTGTAATGGTGTCAAAGAGATTTGATTGGTAGGGCTAGTAACCTTCCGGCCCACCCCCTCGCTACGGCCTGGCTGGGGGCAACGTGCTAAACTAAGTGGTCTGAAGGCAATTTTACCATGGAGTTTTGTCCGAAACTCAGAGCGTGGCCCCCTGCGTGCCTTCGTTATCCCTGGGTGATGTAGGCACGGTGTGCAGCATCAGTTCTGGTGATGTTGACATGTTGTGGGGTGACGCTTAAGAACATAAGAGAAGCCATGTTGGATCAGGCCAATGGCCCAGCCAGTCCAACACTGTGTGTCACACAGTGGCCAAAAAAGCCAGGTGCCATCAGGAGGTCCACCGGACACTAGAAGCCCTCCCACTGTGCCCCCCCCAAGCACCAAGAATACAGAGCATCCCTGCCCCAGACATAAGAACATAAGAGAAGCCATGTTGGATCAGGCCAATGGCCCATCCAGTCCAACACTCTGTGTCACATAAGAACATAAGAGAAGCCATGTTGGATCAGGCCAATGGCCCATCCAGTCCAACACTCTGTGTCACATAAGAACATAAGAGAAGCCATGTTGGATCAGGCCAATGGCCCATCCAGTCCAACACTCTGTGTCACATAAGAACATAAGAGAAGCCATGCTGGATCAGGCCAATGGCCCATCCAGTCCAACACTCTGTGTCACACAGTGGCCAAAAAAGCCAGGTGCCATCAGGAGGTCCATCAGTGGGGCCAGGACACTAGAAGCCCTCCCACTGTGCCCCCCCAAGCACCAAGAATACAGAGCATCACTTCCCCAGACAGAGAGTTCCATCTGTACCCTGTGGCTAATAGTCACTGATGGACCTCTGCTCCAGATGTTGATCCAATCCCCTCTTGAAACTGTCGTCCAGCTCTCAGAATGTCCCCCCAGCCCCTGTTGCATCTCAAACATGCTTACCAACCCTACAGGCATCTTATGGACCCAACAGTGTAGAAAGTTTAAAGCAAGCATTAAAACCATGCAATAAAAATAAATTAGCCCCATCCAGCAAGGTAATTCCCCCCTTTATCCAAGCTAGGTCTGCCAAGCCTCCCAGTGGGGAGAGGGCACCCCATTGCCTGCTGCTGCTAGAAGCAGTAGTGGAAAAAAAAAGAAAAAGGAGGCCTCATCTACTCACAGGAAGTTCTTACCAGGGCTTTTTGGGAAGCGGGAGTGCACAGGAACGTAGCTCCGGCTGGCTTGGTGTCAGGGGGTGTGACTGGATAGCCAAATGAGTTCCTGCTGAGCTTTTTCTACAGAAAAAAGCCCCGTGTGAAACAATGGTGACCTCAGGGGGTCAGTGTATGAGTCCTCCGCCCACAGCATGGACGCAGCATGGAGCAGCAGGTGGATCTACAGTGACCGCATCTGACAGGCCAGGCCAGATCAACCTTGGAAGAGAGCCGGTTCAGGCTGGACTGTATCCAGGGGAAAGCACCTGCTGGAGTCAGCAATTGTGTGGACTGCCGTGATTGGCTGAGCTGTGTATATATGGACTACAGTGCCAGACAGTATTTCTCTCTGATGAGAGTGGGTTCCTGGCGTAGCACTTTGTCACTCAGTTCAATATATGTTATTCACCGCACCAAGTTGTTTTGTATATAGTTGTAAATACACTACTTTTATACTAAGTGCTGGTTTGAGGCTCAATTTCAACCTGGTGGCAGTTCTCTGTTTTGCACTCTGCACATAAACCACTGACAGCCTAATATGCAAATTAGTTCCTGCTGGGCTTTTTCTACCAAAAGGACCCTGTGTGAAACAATGGTGACCTCAGGGTGTGTGGCCTAATATGCAAATGAGTTCCTGCTAGGCTTTTTTCTACCAAAAAGACCCTGTGTGAAACAATGGTGACCTCAGGGTGTGTGGCCTAATATGCAAATGAGTTCCTGCTAGGCTTTTTCTACCAAAAGGACCCTGTGTGAAACAATGGCGACGTCAGGGTGTTTGGCCTAATATGCAAATGAGTTCCTGCTAGGCTTTTTCTACCAAAAGGACCCTGTGTGAAACAATGGTGACCTCAGGGTGTGTGGCCTAATATGCAAATGAGTTCCTGCTAGGCTTTTTCTACCAAAAGGACCCTGTGTGAAACAATGGTGACCTCAGGGTGTGTGGCCTAATATGCAAATGAGTTCCTGCTAGGCTTTTTCTACCAAAAGGACCCTGTGTGAAACAATGGCGACGTCAGGGTGTTTGGCCTAATATGCAAATGAGTTCCTGCTAGGCTTTTTCTACAAAAAGGCCCTGTGTGAAACAATTGTGATGTCAGTGGGTGTGACCTAATATGAAATGAGTTCCTGCTGGGCTTTTTCTACCAAAAAACCCCTGTGGGAAACAATGGTGACCCCAGGGGTGTGGCCTAATGTGCAAATGAGTTCCTGCTGGGCTCCTGCAAAAAAGGCTCTGGTTCTTAGTATAGAGCTACCTGGAATTGGAAAAGATGGCTCGAGGAATCACTGGAAATTCTGTAGTAAAAACATTCAGGTTTATCATCTGACCCCCTCCTACATTTTTTAAGTATTCATCTATACGAAGAGCTTCTGGTATGCCTCCATTGGCGAGGTCAAAATTTTCACAAACCACGATGACGTGATTTTTGTTTGCGATTTCCCAGGAAACAGAGGGCTTCTTGTTGAAGTTTGGGAAGGCACGGACACAAGCCCTGGTGAAGCAGCCCCTGAATACAGGCAGCAGCTGGTGCCTAATGCTAGTTTGCCATTAGGTCTCCTGCCAGGGGGACAACAACCATTCAGGTACGCCGTGATCTTTGAAGGACTCTGCTTTGTACTATAATGTGATAATTCATGGCATTTTTTTTTTTTTGCAGGAATATAGAGCAAGGATGGCAAAACTGCAGTTTGGGAGCCACATGTGGCTCTTTCACACATATTGAGTGGCTCTTGAAGCCCCCACCACCCCCATCAGCTGGCTTGGAGAAGGCAGTTCTCTCTTGAAACCACTTCTCCAAGCCAAGCCAGCTGGCAGCTGGAGAATACATTTTAAAGTTGCTTTCTTTCCACCTTCATGTCCATCTATCCATCGATCCATCCATCCCTCTCTCTCTCTCTCCATCTATCCATCCATCCATCCATCCATCCATCCATCCCTCTCTCTCTCTATCCATCTTTCTATCTATCTATCTCTCTATCTCTCTCTCTATCCATCTATCCATCCATCCATCCATTATCATCTATCATCTCTCTCTCTCCCTCCCTCCCTCTTTCCTTTCCTTTCCTTTCCTTTCCTTTCCTTTCCTTTCCTTTCCTTTCCTTTCCTTTCCTTTCCTTTCCTTTCCTTTCCTTTCCTTTCCTTTCCTTTCCTTTCTCCTTTCCTTTCCTTTCCTTTCCTTTCCTTTCCTTTCCTTTCCTTTCCTTTCCTTTCCTTCCCTTCCTTCCCTTCCCTTCCCTTCCCTTCCCTTCCCTTCCCTTCCCTTCCCTTCCCTTCCCTTCCCTTCCTTCCCTTCCCTTCCCTTCCCTTCCTTCCCTTCCCTTCCCTTCCCTTCCCTTCCCTTCCCTTCCCTTCCCTTCCCTTCCCTTCCCTTCCTCCCCTCCCCTCCCCTCCCCTCCCCTCCCCTCCCTCCCTCCCTCCCTCCCTCCCTCCCTCCTTCCTTCCTTCCTTCCTTCCTTCCTTCCTTCCTTCCTTCCTTCCTTCCTTCCTTCCTTCCTTCCTTCCTGTGGTTCTTGAGCTAAGCAAGTTTGGCCACCCCTGAATAGGGCAGACCTATGCCACAAATTTGTTAACTTAAAGAAAATAACAGTTTAGTTGGGAACTGGGAATCATACTTTGGTGTGGCTTCTGAAGATGCTCTGCTAGCGATCCTTAGACTCTCTCTCTCTGAGAATGTGGTTCCCCAAGGTCCCCTCAAGCAGGGGTGTTGAATTGATTTGTTATGAGGGCCGGATCTTTACCTTGTCGGATCGGGCCATGTGTGCCATAAAATTTAATGCCAAGTAGGGGAGATATAAACTTTATAAAGGATACAAACACACACACTCAGCCTAATCCACCTCACTGACTTGTTGAGCCTCAACCAACAGAAGGAAGAGAGAGGCTTGGCTCAATAGCTCTGCTGTGCAATTGAGAGAGCCTGGCAAAGCTAGCTCTCCTTCCCCCACTTCCTTCCCAAGGGAAGAGCTTTGCTCTGTAGCTCTGCTGTGCAATTGAGTAAGCCTGGCAAAGGAAGTTGGGATGCAGAAGGAAGCAAGAGAGAGGGAGAAGAAAACAGACAACTGTGAGTTGCTTGCGGGCCTGATAGGAGCCTTCTGGGGGCTTGATTCGGTCCTCAAGCCGCATGTTTGACACCCCTGCCCTAGAGAGTGACGGTCTGTAATGCATCTGACACAGAGAGCTGTGTTTCTCGAAAGCTTACACTACAATAAAATCTGTTAGTCTTCGAGGTGCTGCTGTTCTCTTTATTTGTTTGCAAGCCTGCTTCATGTACTGTGTCTCTTCCGTCCCCCAGTGCCCGGCTACGTGGCTTTTTTGTGGCACCTCAGACAAACAACTACACGTTCTGGATCCAGGCGGATGCCGAGGCTTCTTTGTACTTCAGCCTGTCTGAAGATCCAGGGAAGAAGGTACCATAAGTGACTTCAGGCCGAAGTGAGAACAGCAGGGCTGCCACCCTTTTCATTGTCCTCTGTGGCGGTTTTTGGTCACCTTGGGCCCCTTTTGTTGAGAATCAAAGCGGGACCTCTCGGTACTATGTAGGGCTCTTTTAGTAGCAGGAACTTCTTTGCATATTAGGCCACACCCCCTTGATGTAGCCAGTCCTCCTGGAGCTTACAGTTGCCCCTGCACTAAGAGCCCTGTAATATTTTTTGGGTTTTGCCGCACACAGAGTTTTCTGCTTTTATCAATTCCTGGTACAATAAGAGCTGTGCAGAAGGAATGAGGACGTTCAAAAATAATTTTCCTCCCACCCATCCCTATTTAACGTAGATTACCCCATTTCAGCATCCCATGTCAGCATTCACACATCAGGCAAAAATTTAACCACATCTCTGTGGTTAAAGTTAAGGTTGCTTTCTTTCCACCTCTCCCTCCCCCGAGCTATATTCCTTCCTTCCTTCCTTCCTCTCACTACAGTGACTAGAATGGCCTGCATTCAGACAGTCACAATGGCCCAGTTAACAGGGTAGCCAACCTCCAGGAGGGGGATAGAGCTTTCCCAGAATGATAACTGATCTCCAGAGATTACGTCCCCTTAGAGCAAATGTTACCTTCACAGGAGAGACTCTATGGTATACTATAAAGTCTAGGAGAAACAGAAGTCCCTCAGCAAGTACTGCCCAAATCAAAGCTGGGTCTGATTCAATAGAAGGCAGCTTCATATGTTCATATATTTTGGGGAGGGATGGTGGCTCAGTGGTAGAGCCTCTGCTTGGCAAGCAGAAGGTCCCAGGTTCAATCCCCGGCATCTCCAAAAAAGGGTCCAGGCAAATAGGTGTGAAAAACCTCAGCTTGAGACCCTGGAGAGCCACTGCCAGTCTGAGAAGACAATACTGACTTTGATGGACCAAGGGCCTGATTCAATATAAGGCAGCTTCATATGTTCATATGTTCATCTGCTTGGCAAGCAGAAGGTCCCAGGTTCAATCCCCGGCATCTCCAATTTCAAAAAAGGGTCCGAGCAAATAGGCATGAAAAACCTCCACTTAAGACCCTGGAGAGCCGCTGCCAGTCTGAGTAGACAATACTGACTTTGATGGATCCAGGGTCTGATTCAGTAGAAGGCAGCTTCGGATGTTCACACGACCATGCTGCCATGCATGTGAAATTCCCTTCCAATTAATTAAAGCTGGCTTAATTCAACCCTATTTTCACATCATGCCAGAACATGGCCGTGTCTGGTTGACCCTGGGCCTGTTCCACAGCCTCAGCATGTCTTACCTCAGAGTGTGTGTTGTGAGGATGACATGGAGTAGAGAATGCTGTGCGCCATTTCGCCGGAAGAAAGGTGGGGGTATAAACGATGTAAATAAGAAAGTCTGTTTTAGGGCTACCCCGTTGAATGTAAATTTTCTTTAATGTTACTATTAGCATTATTCTACTGCTTTTTGTGTGTTCAGCTTCATATGCTCTTGACTTACATACCTGGATCAGTATCCTTGAATGCCATGTCGTAGACAAAGAGCTGATACTGATGGACCAACAATTTTGCCAGAATAGTGAATTCTTGGCTCAGTTGAAATTTAAACCAGGAGGGGGGGGGTCTTGTCTTACAGTTCACGCACATGCTTTCATAAGAGGTGAGGTATGAGGGAGCATGGCTCCTGAGGAGGGACTGTGGCTCATGCAGAAGGTCCCAGGTTCAACCCCTGGCATCTCCAGTTAAAAGGACTAACAGCCCTGTAAGCTCTTGGGAAATTGTCTACCTCACGGCTGTGTGGCCTAATATGCAAAGGAGCTGCTACAGAAAAAGCGCTGGTCTGATTCAGTATAAAGCAGCTTCATGTGTATTCATGTGTATGCTCTTCAGGTGTTGGTGTACCCGTATGTATCAAGTATTTATGAACGAATTGCTAACTGCGTTGGGAGATGCTGATGGTAACTGATACTGGCTTTAAAGTGGCTTTGGTTTTACTGGGGAGAACATTTCCCCTCACACAAGAAACCTCTCTTATTCCTCAAACGCCTCACCCCCCCTCAATTTCTCTTCAGAGGGAATTCCACAGCACAGTATACATGTTAAAAAGATCCAGCTTTATTAGCATTTTAGACAAATTCCTTGGAGGGAAAGACACCAAGATACAGTAGTCCTTTACTAAAAGATGACAAATCTCTACTCGCGTTTCGTGGTACTCCATTAAAGGTACAGGCAGTTTATTTTTCTTCTGATACCGAGTAAAGACATTTCTCTCAGTGGGTGGACGCAGAGGAGATGGTCTTTTACTTTGCGGGTGACATCTTGCCTATGAAGCGTGCAATGGATCACAAATTTGCACCCCCCCCCCCTTCCACTGAAAATACTAGTTCCAGTGGTTCAGCAAAATTATTGTTTTCATGGTCGGTGTAGGTGTTAGCTGGTCTCGTTCATCTAGAGTGAAATACGAACTCTCTTGGATCTTACAAGCAGGCTGGTGGGTTTCTTTTCCTCTCCCTTCTTCTTCATGTTTCCTGAGGCCTGCAGGCTGCTGTTCGGAGAAGAGTGAGGGATGCGGGCGAGAGCTTTATCGGCTTCTCTGGGCCGAGGTGGCCGAATGCCGGCCACGTTTCTTGGGTACCACTGGCTGCTGGCTTGGTTGGTTATCGGCGGAGTCGTCTTGCAAGTGCTGCTCCGTCTCCTTGGTCCTCATGTTGGTGGAATTGGCAAAATGAACCGAGTGT